>NC_068984.1:60203432-60208567 GCF_001194135.2 Octopus bimaculoides
CACACAGCCACTCCTGCGCCTATGATAATAATTTTCACCAAATTCCTTTATTATTTTTAAAATCATTTGAAACAAAGGCTCTTTATTTTTAACAGAAATATGACAACAAAAGGATTAAAACTCAATTTAACTTTTTTGATGCTATTGATTGTCCCTAGTTCATTGCCATAAACTTCCTGTTTCAAAGTGATTTGGAATTTAAACCTTCCATCAAAGTTTCATGTTAATTTATGTTCCAGACACCAGTTTAATAATGACACAGTTTACTAAATTCTTCATAATTTTCAAAATTAATTGAAACAAGGCAATCTAATTCATCAGGAACATGGTAAAAACGTGTTACCGATGGTAGGAAGAGATTACTGAGGTAGTTACGCCATTTTACGTTTGAGAAATGGGGAGAAAAAATACATAACAAAGAAACTACTTTGTTTGTGATTGACTTCACTTGCTGCTGTCTTTGAAAGAATTAATCAGCTTTGTTGTTCATCCTTCTGTGGTTGATAAAATAATGTATGGTCAAGTACTGGTGCCAATTTAATCATCTAGCCTCTCCTGTCAAATGCTTCCAGTATGATGACATATATTACACTGTGTAACAAAATTTGAATTTTTTTTTTTTTGTCTTTTGTCAGTAAGTGTTATTTAGCTATTTGCTTTTATCTAGAAATCAAAGGAAATGACTGCTCTTCTCTTCAAACTTTGCTTTTGTGATCTGGACATCAATGTTTTAAAACTGACCTATTTTCCATTACATTTCTGACAGATTCAGTACTGAGTTGCTGAAGCAGAAATATCGTTATGGTAATTATTCTGCTCAATATCACAGTTGTTTAAGCTTAACCACTTGAGCATGTCCCTTACAAAATGTGCATCTCTGATCATGAGCAGGAGTAGTGGGAGAGCATCATAGCTATGTGTTGAGAGGGTTTCTTTGGGTTTGAATAAATGTAAGAAAAGCGAAGTTTGAAGGAAATATTTGCCATTTTTCATATTTTCTAGGGGTAAACAAATAGAAAACAACAATTGCTATCCAAGTACAAAAATTGTGTTATACAGTATTATCATTTTTCTTTAGTTGAAATTGGTGAGTTGACAGAATTGGTAGCACATCAGACAAAATACTTAGTGGGATTCTGTCTGTCTTTATGTTCTGAGTTCAAATTCCATGAATGTCAACTTTAACTTTCATTCTTTTGGAGGTCAATAAAATAAGCATCAACTAGATCCATCTCATTAAAATTCCAGGCCTTGCGCCTATAGTAGAAAGGAGTATTTTTCTCTAGCTAAACATATTTTCTTTTAAAAATGAAGTTCAATTTAGACATTGTCATACTTTTAGCTTGTCCTGCTCTCATTTTTCTTATAACTCAGTGACGAAAGCAAATAAATTTTTCTCTCTTCCATTTGGTAGTGAATCCTTTTCTATTCTCTTTCTTACAAACATCTCCATGGTTATCCTTTCCTGTACCTCCCTTCATCCACACATCAAGTAACCCATGGTCTTTAACCCTTTAGCATTCTACCTGTTTTATGTTCGAACTGGCTAGATCTGGCCTCTCACACCAACCCTACAATATCATTTTAAAAGTTAACAGTTACCTCATCAAAATCTCAAAGCTACAAGATGAAGTAAGACTAATTCAATGCAATGTAAATAAAAAAGCTTTACTTTTGAGAGAATAATGTTAATGCTAAAGGATTAATTATTGTTGTCCTCCTCCTCCTCGTCCTCCTCCTCGTCCTCCTCCTCGTCCTCCTCCTCGTCCTCCTCCTCGTCCTCCTCCTCGTCCTCCTCCTCGTCCTCCTCCTCGTCCTCCTCCTCGTCCTCCTCCTCGTCCTCGCCCTCCTTGTCCTCGTCCTCCTCGTCCTCGCCCTCCTCGTCCTCGTCCTCCTCGTCCTCCTCGTCCTCTTCCTCCTCTTCCTCGTCCTCGTCCTCCTCCTCCTCCTCCTCTTCTCCTCCTCGTCCTCCTCCTCCATCATTATTGTGATTGTTGTTATTATTTTACTTCTGTTTTCCAAGTTATGGAGTTGGATATGTGGCCATAGACTGAATCAGTTCTTATTCACCTTTACTGACCTTCTTGATTGGTCAGTGAATCCATCTTGAAGGGCATTTTATCTATTTCTTTCTTACTTTCTATATCTTGGGAGACAACATTGTTCTCCTCCATGTTGTGGTGTACTTCTTTTTTTTTTTTTTTTCTCTTCTCAGAACTTCCAATAGGTTTCCATCACCTCACCATTTTCTCCCTGCATATTCATTCTATCCTGCCTGCTTGTCTGCCCATCTGTCTGTCTGTCAATCTGTCTAGCACACTCTCTCTCTCTTTCATGTTCTCTCTCTCTCTCTCTTTCATGTTCTCTCTCTCTCTCTTTCATGTTCTCTCTCTCTCTTTCATGTTCTCTCTCTCTCTCTTTCATGTTCTCTCTCTCTCTCTTTCATGGTCTCTCTCTCTCTCTCTTTCATGTTCTCTCTCTCTCTCTCTCTCTCTCTCTCTCCCTCTTTCATATTCACTCTCCCCCTTCCCCCTTCTCATATTTTTTATCCCTATTTCTCTCACATTTTCTCCCTACATCTCAAGAAAAAAATATTTTCCTTCTCCTTTTAGTGGCATGTCTCAGCTTTTCCTCCACCACTTCTGAATATCCACTTCTCTTTCCTCATCCACTCATGTTTCCCTTTTTTTGATACTATTTGTGGAGGGCTGTTACCTTCAAGACTGATATGAGCAATGGAGTAACTTATCCTCCAACTGGAAATCTGGCCAAAAGCTTGCAACAAAACACACTCCATCTAAACCAGTTCTCTGCAACCTGTATGCCGCGGCACACTGGGATGATACTAGGTGTGCCACAGTGTAACCTGAATAAAATTTTTTTCCCTATACTTTTAGTCATATTGTTAGTTCAGGTGTGGCACCAAATTTTGAAAAGAATATAAGGAGTGTACCGCAAGTGAAAAAAAGGTTCTGGAGCACTGGTCTAAACACACAAAGACCAGATAGTGGTGGCATGTCATTTATTCACCTCCTTCTTTCTCTCCCTCTCTTTCCACCTCTCCCTCCCCCTCTCTCTATCTCTCTCTCTATGTTTCAGATGTGGGGGTGAGATGGGGGTCATTTTTTATCATCTTCACCTGGCAGTGTGTCTCTTCTTTGTCTTTCTCTCTTCTGAATTTCTAACTGGTTCTCTTCATCTCTCCTTCTTCTTCTACTCAGACAACTTTGATAACTTATTTGTTCTTTCACTCTGTCTCTCTGTATTTCTCTCTTTATTACACTTGTTCTCTCTCTTTCTCTCTCTCTCTCTTTTATACTTGCTCTCTCTCTTATACTTGCTTTTTTTCTCTTATAATTGCTCTCTCTGTCTCTCTGTTATGCTTACTCTCTCTCTCTCTGTTATGCTCTCTCTGTCTCTCTGTTATGCTTACTCTCTCTCTCTCTCTGTTATACTCTCTCTCTGTTATACTCTCTCTCTGTTATACTCTCTCTCTGTTATACTCTCTCTCTGTTATACTCTCTCTCTTTCTCTGTTATGCTTACTCTCTCTTTCTGTTATGCTCTGTTCTCTCCAATTTTCCCCCATTCTTTTCAGAGTTACTAGCCTCAAGGTTATAAATTTTCTTCTTCTCCTCTTACTACCACCATCATCAGCACCACCACCACCTCACCCACCCACCCACCTCACCCAATCACCCTCTAGCTTTACGCTGTTTTCCTCTCTGTCTCTCCTTCTCTAATTTTGTTTTGCTTTTATGTCTGTGTCCCCTCTCCTACCCCTTTTATACTCCTTGGGGCCATTATATTATTAGATATTTACCGAATAATGACAAATGTTTTCCACCAAGTAAATTTATGTGTAGTTTATTGACTGGTTTTTGTTTTTACATTAGTTGCAACCTGAGGCCACATGCAACCAACTCTTGTCTCGAACAACACTGTTCCATCTCCTGGGGAACTACCTACCACCAACCACACTGGCTGACACTGCCATTGCCAAAGTTGCTGAAGCTGTCAATTCTGCATACTTTTGAGTAGTTACAAGTTGTTGGTTTTTTTTTTAAATTTTTGTTTTTGACTTGTAACACAAACAAATAATTTGGGTGTTGTCACACTTAAAACATGGACACAATACTTGAAGATTACCGTCCGTTTTCTTTATACCTATTGGTTATGTCTTTAGCATGGACATAAACCATGCATACACACACACAGACATGCATTACACACATGCATGCATGAACACACATATAAGTATGTATGTGTATGTATTTTTAAGCCTCATTTTAAGAAGATATATACATATTTATATATATATATATATATATATATATATATACTCATGAATATATATATACATATATACATACATACATACATACATACATACATACATACATATATATATATATATATATATATATATATATATATATATATATATACCCGGACCGGGCTGTGTGTTGTAGTAAGTACATTTCTTCCTAACCACATGCTTCTGGGTTCAGTTCTTCTGTATGATACCTTGGGCAAGTGTCTTCTGCTTTAACTTTGGGCTGACCAAACCCTTATAAGTAGATTTGGCAGAAGGAAACTGAAAGAAACCTGTCATATAATATATATATATATATGTATGTATATACACACACAGACACACACACACACACACACACACACACACACAACACACACACACCACACACACATATATATGTATGTGCGAGTATCTTTGTGTCTGCCTTTATCCTCCAATGCTGTTTGTGTTGATGTCCCTGTAACTTAGTGGTTCAGCAATAGAAACCAATAAAATAAGTACCAGGCTCTAAAAAACAAAAAAAATAGTACTGTGGTCAATTTGTTTGACTAAAATTATTCAAAGCAGTGCCCCAGCATGTCACATATACATACATACATTTATATGAATATATACGAGTGTGTGAATGAGTGAAATTGTGACAGCAATAAAAATGGGTAGAAAAAAGAGTGAAATAGAGAAATACAGATACATTATCCTCCTATACTTACAATGTTTATTTATAACCATTTTTATTTAATAAGTCTCCTTGATATATTATTACATAATGTATATATATATATATATATATATATATATATATATATATATATATATAT
>NC_068984.1:60209372-60217549 GCF_001194135.2 Octopus bimaculoides
ACACACACACACACACACACACACACACACACACACACACACACACATATATATATATATATATACACACACACACACCTCGTGTATATTGTTGGAGATTTTTTCTTCCTCCGTCTACCCTTTTTTGGACTTTTCTATATTTCCGACGAAGAGCTCTGCTCGAAACGTCAAATTCTCTTTCTTCCCTTTCCTGAGCGTCCAGAAACACAATATCTGTATCACGTCCTCGCGTTCTTGTTTTTTGTTGTTTTTTTTGTCGTTTTTCTCTTTTGAACTCACAATATATAGCAATATATATATATATATATATATTTAGGGTTTCAAATTTTCCACTGTATATAGCCAAAACCCCAGAATCATTCTACAACCACAACAATATATATACATACAGCTGTAGAAACATAAAGTGTCTTCTAATTGGAAAATGTTTATGAATGTTGCTGGTGCAAAGAGCTGATGTACAAAAACAGTATTGAAATATTTAGAAAAAGGATGTTAAAACCTGATATATACTGATATATATCTATCCATTCAAAATGAGAAATAAAATATAAGTCAACATCATTCACTCTCTCTTTCTGTGTATATTTATATTGGTAAGATCAGCTGTAATGGGTCTATAATACTGTACACATTGCTTAATTTTACCTACTCCATTGTCAAATATATGAGTGCATATTTATTTCTGACTTATGGATTATTTGATGACAATATGTGTGTGTGTGTGTTTGTGTGTGTGTGTTTGTGTGTGTGTGGCAACTAAAGGATAGAAGTGTTAACAAAGCTACCAGAAAATGGAGCATTGTTGGAAAAGTCAACCCCAAATTTGATGGAACAATGGTTATCATTTCTGTACAACAGAAAAATATAAAATGCTAACACACAGACTTACTCAATTAGAAAACACAAGACATGCTTACATAGAGAAAGAAATTTAGTCTTGCATCTCTAATCACATATTTGTCAGATCGATTTTTATTACAGACAAGTTAGTTATTCTCACAATATAAGTAATGGTAACATGTGGAGATTTATCCTGACTATAAAACATATGTGAAATGATATCTCCTGAAAGTTCAAGAGAACCTCATCAACAAATAAATTAGAAGTGATCCACCTTTACATAGAACTCTTCTGTCAACCTATGAATCACTGTGATCACATTATCAGAGTTGACTTGTTAACTTCATTTGTGAACCACCTTGTTATAATTCCCTCTTGATAGTGTCAAGCTTTAATTGTGGAGGATACCTGTGGAAAGGGTAAACCTAGGAAGATGTGGGACAGTGGTGAGAAAGGATCTTCAGACATTGGGCCTCACTGAGGAAATGACAAGAGACCGGGAGATGTGGTGATTTGCTGTACTTGATAAGACATGTGAAGCCAAGTAAAATCAATGTCTTCCACACATACAGGCTTGTCTTTTCAGGTGCCAGTGCCACTTAAAAGGCACCTGTGCTGGTGCTATGTTAATACACTCATGCTGGTGTTGTGTAAGTGCACCTGTGCCAGTGGCACGTGAGAAGCACCCAGCACACCCTGTTAAGTAGTTAGCATTAGGAAGGACATCCAGCCATAGAAACCATACCATAACAGACAGTTGGAGTCTAGGCAGCTTCCTGCTAGTCACCTCCATGTTAAACTGTCCAACCCATGCCAGCATGGAAAGCGGATGTTAAATGATGATGATGCTGTACTTTCACAAAATTTTCTATGAATGAATGTAAAGAGCAGGATAAACTCAGTAGTAGTGCTGTAAAGTGCCAGTTCTGTATAAACAAATAATCTTACCCTACAGTATGTATCAGTGAAGGCATGTAGCCAAGTGGTGAGGGTATTGCACTCATTGTTGCAAGATTGTGGTTTTGATTCCTGGTAATGCATTGTGTTCTTGAGCAAAACACTTTGTTTTACATTGCTCCAGTCCACTCATATATAAATGGGTAACCTGGTGATGGACTGGTATTCTGATTTGGGGAATGCTGGCCTGCCTGCCTGCCTGCCTGTCTGCCTGCCTAACCAGTGGGGTAGCATCATTGGAAAGCTACAACAATGCAAGGAAGTGCATTGTGACCAGCAGTGTATAACAATATCTGATATTCTGGTTGATACAGTGATACAGTATGTACTGAGTGTATTTTCTCTCATTTATGGAAATTAAATATATATGTGTGTGTGTGTGTGCGTGTATCTCATTCATGAAGCAAAAAAACATGTGGATATCTGTGTATACTAGTGTCAGCAAAATACTTTGTGACATTTAGTTAATTTTAATAAAAGAGGATTAACTTTCTGAAGGGAAGTAACTCAGGTAAACTATGCTATTTCATCTTCAGACGCTCATTGGGTGAGTACCAAACTGATTACTGAGACCAATATAATTGATTAATATTTCTAGAAAATGCTGTATCCAAGGATAACTCCAGTCTGATAATTGAAAGCAGTAAACAAATCAAAGAATAAAAGAATATCAGCATTGATTTTTAATAAGACAAGGTTACATATCTGAGGGAAGAGTAAGGGCAAAGACCCGCTTTGATCATAAATGACCATAGGAATGCACCTAGAAAGTTTCCCTCCAAGGCACAAGTCCGGGCAAGGTTGTTTATGGAAGACCAGCAGTTGCCCATGCATACCAGCTTCCCCGCTCTATGCTATTGATGTTATCCAAGGGAAAGGCAAAGGCTGATACTGCTTGGCACCAGTGATGTCACAATTCAATTCTACAGTTGAGTGAACTGGAGCAATGTAAAATAAAGTGTCTTGCTCAAGAACATAACACACAGATTGGTCCAGGATTCGAACTCACTTATCACATGGCTGTAAGCCTGGTGCTCTAAGCACTGAGCCATGCACCTTCATAAGGGAGGAGTACCAGCCATTTAATTGAGTCTAATATTTAATTGTACCCTATCTCATTGACATAGAAAAAATTAATAGTAAAGTTGACTTCAGGGGGATTTGAACTCAGGATCTAAAGGGCTGTAGCTAAATACAGCAAGGGATTTTTCCTGATACTCTATTGATTCTGTCACTCCACCAGAAAGGATATCAATATTAACATAATTCTGCTTCTTCTGCAGAATAAGGTATTAGATAAGGCATTGGGTTATCTGCTCTTAGGTCATGTGGTCAAATCTGCTGTTGTTGCCATTCTATTGTTTCTGTATAGATTTCTGCTCCCTTCTCTCTCTTACCAAATGACAAATTATAGATTTTCGATACAATCCAATAAAAAGAAAGTTTAGGCAAGATTACCTAGATCCAGCCGAGAGATTTAGAGATGGTGCTATAACACTTTGGTGGGTATTTTATCAGTCAAGGCATTGAATTACTGATTTGTCGTTATGAAAGTTGTTGTTGATTTTGTTCCTGCTGTTGTTATTGTTGTAGTCATCATTGTTATTGCTGTTTAGAGCCAAGTTGGACTCAATCAACCAAGCATGTGGTCAAAAGCATCTCAGCTATGATCATCCTGTCTTTTTATGTATATCTGGAATTACATTGTCCAGCATATCCATCTAGTTTTTAAAGGACAATAGGTGGGGTGGTGGTGGTGGTGGAATCTGGCTGGTATTTCTTGCAAGTCAAGCAATTATCTTGGGGCTTCCTGATTGGCTCATTGCAAATAAAAGTGTCACTGAATGGTAATGTAAGCAACAAAATACCCTTTTCTTCTCCGTGTATAACAACTCATTCATTATCATTTGTTTCACTCCAATATAAAAGTAGGGGATCAACCACAATCACCAGAGCATTGGATAGAATGCTTGTGGTATTTTTACCAGCTCTCAAATTCCACAGAGGTTAACTTTGAAGACAACTCTGCCTTTCATCCTTTTGGTTGAGAAACAAATTGTCAGCCTAACATTGGCATAGCTTGTTCTCTCTTCTCCCTCTCTCTCTTTTCTCTTTTATTCTCTCTTTCTTTTTCTTCTTTCTCACTCTCACTTCCTCTCTCTGTCTCCTCCTGTCTTGTATTTATCTTCTCTCTCCTTTCTCTTTGTCTTCCCTCTCTTTTCTCTATCTTCTCTCTTTTCCTCCCACCTTTTCTCTTACACTCTCACTTTTCTTTTTCTTTTTTTCATTCTCTTCCTACTGTCTTCTCTCTATCTCCCTCCCTCCCTCTCTCTCTTCTTTCTTTTATTCATTTGTTATTCAAAACACTAGCTATGTCACATCGTGTTATATGCTTCTGACCTCAGAATTGTATTAGGACCACACATATATCTGTGGAATACTCAACCATTTCTAGAAAATGCTGTATCCAAGGATAACTCCAGTCTAATAACTGAAAGCAGTAAACAAATCAAAGAATAAAAGAATATCAGCATTGATTTCTAATAAGTACAAGGTTACATATCTGAGGGAAGAGTAACAGCAAAGACCCGCTTTGGTCATGAATGACCATGGGAACAAGTGACCATGGGAATTCTTCCTAATCTCATGAGTAAGAATTCACCTTGTCAAACAAGTGAATATTCATTGTTCAGATTGATAGGGAATCCACCTCTGTTAAAATATCAACATTATAATATTCCTATTCAGTGTGCTAAAATACATGTTGGATGCAGAGAGTTAAAACTAACAAACTACATGAGACACCATTCAAAGGTATCAAATTTCGAATGGAAAGTCATAAGGCTTCTAAGGCAAAAGCAAATGTTTGTTGGGGGTTGTTTTCTATTTCACATCAGACCTCTGACTGGGAGATGTGAGTGGATCTGATGGGGAGACTCATTTTCAGTTAAGAGGGTGCAGTAAAATCACTCTGACCAGATATAGACCTATCCAGGAGCATAAGAGTGATCATTGTAGATAAACACACATAGTGCTCTGGAAAGGCAGACTTGATATTTCTCAACAATTCCAGAAAGTGAACTACCAGAACCTGATTGATAGGGCTTTGGTTGATGGTTGCATGCAGCCTCATTCCTCATTGAAGTCAGCTGCTGTAGTTTCTTGGCCAGATCAGTATGTTATTTCTTGCAAATAAATAGGTTTGAAGCCAAAACTATTGAAAAAAAGCCACTAGAGAGTTAGCTGTGTCCACTGTCACTGGCTCCATGTAGTTTTGGTTGACAAAAGATTGTAGATAGAACTCTTCTGCAGATGAAGGCTAATTCAGCCCTTGCTACCTCAGTCAGGTGAAGAATAACTGCCACTCCATCAGTTATGACAATGAAGGTTCCAGTTGATGCAATCAATGGAAAACAGCTTGCTTATGAAATTAGTGTGCAAGTGGCTGAGCACTCCACATACATGGATACCCTTAATGTAGTTCCGAGGGAGATTCAGTATGACACAGAATGTGATAAGGTTGGCCCATTGAAATTCAGGTACTACTAAC
The DNA here is from genome assembly GCF_001194135.2 of Octopus bimaculoides. Lineage (NCBI taxonomy): Eukaryota > Metazoa > Mollusca > Cephalopoda > Octopoda > Octopodidae > Octopus > Octopus bimaculoides. The sequence continues at coordinate 60,214,723 of NC_068984.1, forward strand.
TTTTTGCCAACTGAGTGAACTGGATTAATGTGAAATAAAGTATCTTGCTCAAGGACACCCCCCCCCCAGGAATCGAACTCATGACCTTGTGATCTTGAGTTAGAAACCCTAACCACCAAGCCACACACTTTTCTCTTGGATGTAGAATACAGGTTAAGGGGTGACACCCTCATAAGCCTGACATACTTGCTGATGATACAGAAGGATTCACATCAATGCTTTCATTCACTATCAAGAAAAAGTGTTCAACACATCTTTAAGTGACTCTTACAGTTTCTGCTTGAGGAAAAAGATTTTGGTGCTTATTTCATCTCTATGAGACTGAGACTCCTAATGGTTTGTTGTGCTTGAAAAGATATGTCAAGCTAGGTAAAAGTGTGGTTGCCCTTGCATACAGGCTCACTCTTTGCAACCCTCTCCAGCTGAACATCCATAATCTTGTGAGCTTTTAAGTGCTGGTGTCACGTAAAAAGCACCCATGCTGGTGCCGCATAAAAGTGGTTGGCATTAGGAAGGGCATCTAGCTGAAGAAACCATGCCAAAACAGACTGGAGCCTGAACAGTCCTTCAACTGGTCAGCTCCTGTCGAAGCACCCAGCCCATGCCAGCATGGAAAATGGACGCTAAATGATAATAGTAATGATGATGATTTCAAGTCAGTAGTGGAAATATTGCATAGCAATACTTTTCAAGGAGATGGTGATATATATCATGTTTTTTTTTTTTTAATAGCAGTGGTTTCTGATTGAAACAAGTCAACTGTTTTCATTGGCTTTTCAAATTATTGGTTTTATTTGTTGGTTGTAAGAAGTGTCCATATTTTTTGGTGATGGGGTGGGCTTTGAACTCAGAATGCACAGAGCTGAAACAAAAATTGCAAGGCATCCTAACCTGACATCCTTATTGTTCAGTTAATCCACTGCCATGCATTGGTAGTTGTTTTATTGTCCACTCTACCAAAAAGACAAAGTTGACCTCAGCATGATTTGAACTCAGGGTTCAGAAAGTTAGAACACCTTGAAGCATTTTTTTCAAACACTCTAACAACTCTGCCAATTTGTCTTACCAACCTACCTACCTACCTACCTACCTACCTACCTACCTACCTACCTACCTACCTACCTACCTACCTGCCTGCCTGCCTACCTACCTACCTACCTACCCATCCACCCACCTACCTACCCATCCACCCACCTACTCACCTACCTACCTACCTACCTACCTATACCTACCTACCTAATACATATGTACATACTTATACATGCATGCATGCACACATACATGCACTCGTATGCACACATACATCCATACGTATGTGCACGCATACATATACATAAATACATGCACACACACACACACACACACACATCTTCACATGTGCTCACATACATATATAGACACACATGTATACATATGTTTGTACATACATACATCATCATCATCATCATCATCATACGTATATATTTATATGTTTTTGTTTACTCTGTTTTATTCACAAATCCTTTCTGTAGGACTTTTGCTTGAATGAAGTGCTGCAAAGCAGACTCCAATCAAAAGCTACAAATTTGTGAAGCAAACGTATTAACCAGTTGGCCATACCTGCATCCAATGTACTTTTAATTCTGCTTAAAGGTATGCAAACAAACACACAGTGATATATATATATATATATATATATATAGCCATGCACACAGCCTTACATACATACATAAAAATAAACAATAAAGATCCCCAAGCATATACACAAAAAAAAAACGCTATCAAGCACACACATTTATTTTCATTCAAACACACAGTAAAAAATAAACAGTCTCACACACATACGCATAGACAAAAACATACAAATTTAGTCATTCTTCTCCACACAGCCACATAATCACACATGCACATACATGTGTACACACATATTCATGCATACACACAAATACTTTCTCCCATTCACTTTCACATACATGCATACATACATACATACAAACATACACATTTATATCTTTTAATTTAGACTTATGGGGGGAAAAAAAGTGAAGTGTTGGACAATACAATAAGATAAATATTGAAAAGGGTCATCATGTTCTCTTTCCTTTTTCACAGATTTCAACACACACACACATATATGTGTGTGTGTATACATATGTATGTGTGTGTTTAAGTATATATATATATCACCATCATCATCATCATCGTTTAACGTCCGCTTTCCATGCTAGCATGGGTTGGACATATATATATATATATATATATATATATATATATATATATATATATATATATGTATGTGTGTGCATGAATATATATATATATATAGTTATTTATTTATTTATAGCACTACAGTTTCATTTGATTCTATCTTAATTTAAAGTGAAAAATAAAACAGACATTTCTTTTTTTATTCTGAAATGATAAAAAAGAAGTGTTTTCTGTGTATTTTAATCAAATAATGTTTGAGATAAAAAGAAAAAAAAAGATCCAACATGATTTGATATGAGAAAAATATACCCAACGAGTATATATTGGGTGGTGTATATGTACATAGATACATCTATGCATGCATCTATATATGTGTGTGTTTGTGTATGCGTTTTGTATATGTGTGCGGATGTATGTATGTAAATATTCATATATTTATGTGTGCCAGCGTGTGTGTGTGTGTGTGTGTGTGTGTGTACTTATATATATGCACACACACTTAGTCTCCTTATCATACGCACATAAACACACACTCTTCATATCACACACACATACACACACATATATATGTATAGTATATATGTGTCTGTGTTTATATATTATTATTATTATTATTATTATTATTATTATTATATATATA
>NC_068984.1:60217647-60218631 GCF_001194135.2 Octopus bimaculoides
TATGTATATATATATATATATATACATACTCACACACATTGATGTGCGTGTGTACATTTGTGTGTATGTAGATATAGAGTTTGTATGTATATATATATATATATATATATATATATATATATTCATTTGTGTGTATATATATATGTGTGTGTTTGTGTGAATATATATATATGTGTGTGTGTGTTTGTGTGTGTGTTTGTGTGTGTATATATATATATATGTGTGTGTTTGTGTGTTTGTGTGCGCATGTGTATATATCTTTGTGTGTATATGTAAACTTATGCAGACAACCACATGTAAGTGTGAGTGTGTGTTCAGTTATAGATACACATCTCTGGTACATGCATCAAACGCACATACACGCACACATGTATGTGTATGTGCATCCATGCATCTATACCTAACAACATACACACACACACACACACACATTTTGTAATATAGCTGATGACAATTTATCACCTGTCAACTATTTTCATAATTTGGCAGATCTTCCTGGCAAATCACTTTGTGAATTCCATCCTGTTCAGTTCTGTATTTTTTGACTGAAAAACTAATTTGAATCCAGGATTGAATATTCAAATTGCCATCATGATATGCAGTGTGGACCCACCCAATGGCTCCCTAAAATATACTATTGTGTTTATTGATAAAATACAGTTCTTATATTTTAGGAAATTATAATCTAAAGCAGAGAAAAGCAAAATGTCATATGAATCTCATTTTGATGGAAAATGTATGGAAATATAACAACTTACCATTGGAAAAAAAGATAGAAGAATGAAAATAATTACCTGTGTAAGGTTCAGACTTCAAATACACACACAAGATTATTTTTATATAACTGAATTCTTTTTTTTTCTAAGAACTACAGCTACTTTCTTTTGCACTTAGACACATATATACATACATGCATGCATACATACATACATACATACATACATACATAAATTTGTATGATTGTGTGTGTGTGTATTTATATAT
>NC_068984.1:60219052-60221909 GCF_001194135.2 Octopus bimaculoides
TATATATATATATATATATATATATATATATATATATATGTTGTAGTACTAATTGTCTGCAAGTAGCTCACCATTTTTTCTTTTAGCTTAGGTCTGTAATCCTAAATTATATTTCTTTCCTCTCCTTGTTCAAATCGGTTTTGCTTGTCAGTTCCTTAACACACTTACTTTATTCTTATATTGGTTACTGTAACTATGATCTCACTTGCTTAGTAATCAATTGGTTGCTTTGCAAGTTTTTGTTTAACTTTGTTTTAAATAATGCTTGATGTGTACGGGAAATTACATAATGTATGACTTAATCCATAATATTGTATGATCCTTAAATTAAATAGAGATGGCAGAAAGAGAAATGAACATGCAATCCAGTGAGAAAAGTATTAAAAATAACGATTAACAAATATGGATGTATAAACGCCTTCAGGCAAGCTGCATATATGTGGCAAATGAAAGGTGGAAGATAGAATATATGAGAATTTATTAATCATGACAGTTGTCGTGATACATCTAGTATTATTTTAATGCTATTTATCAGCCGATGTGATACATCTGCACCACCGGATGCTCCTGAACCACTTGTTGAGTGTCCCACCCATGAGGGATCGATACTAGATGTGTTGAAACTATTGTCATGATTAATAAATTCTCATATATTCCATCTTCCAGCTTTCATTTGCCATATACATAACAATCATTGTGCAAGTGACTGTGCTTTTCCAGTAAGTTACCAGGGGAAGACCATTTGTTTTATTATCCAATATATATATATATGTATGTATAAATCCAAACACATGCGACATATTATGTCATATCAGTAATTAAAAAATGACATATACATATGACATATAGGCGTAGGAGTGACTGTGTGGTAAGTAGCTTGCTTACAAACCACATGATTCCGGGTTCAGTTCCACTGCATGGTACCTTGGGTAAGGGTTTTCTACTATAGCCTCGGGCTGACCAAAGCTTTGTGAGTGGATTTGGTAGACGGAAACTGAAAGAAGCCTGTCGTATATATGTATATATATATGTATGTGTGTGTATATGTTTGTGTGTCTGTGTTTGTCCCCCCAACATCGCTTGACGACCGATGCTGGTGTGTTTACGTCCCCGTAACTTAGCGGTTTGGCAAAAGAGACCGATAGAATAAGTACTAGGCTTACAAAGAATAAGTCCTGGGGTTGATTTACTCGACTAAAGGCGGTGCTTCAGCATGACCACAGTCAAATGACTGAAACAAGTAAAAAAGAGTATACTGACAGAAAATGGGATAATGACTTACAGCTGTTTCAGTCTAGAAGTGACATGCCTCATTCTATCTATATAACTCCAGTAGGCTGAAGTAATTAATAGATGTCCTACTGGAGTTATATAGATAGAAGAGGCATGTCAACTCTAGACTGAAACACCCGTAAGTCATTATCCCATTTTCTGTCTCTATATGTCATTTTTTAATTACTGATATGACATAATATGTCACATGTGTTTGTATATTGTTATTATTGTCCTTTTAGTAAACAAATAAACAAGTAAATTGACACAATACAATGTCTGCAAGTTGATGAATACCACCTATTCCCCTCCATTTTCTTATTGCTATATATATATATATATATATATATATATATATATACACACACACACATACACACACACACATACATGTACATACATGCATACATATGATGATGATGATGATGATATATATATATATATAGGTTTAAATTTAGATTCAAGATTGAATATGGTACTTATGTTTAGGCACCAGAATATAGTATGGTATGGTATTATACAAAAACCATTAAAAAAAAAAACTAGGTGATCAAAAAATCAAAATAAGCAACACGGATTTCAAAGATGGTTGCAGTACGCACGTTTCATGCTATCTATTTATTTAATGTAATGCTCGCATTACTTAAATAAATCGAGTAGCATGAAACGTGCGTACTGCAATCATCTTTGAAATCCGTGTTGCTTATTTTGATTATATATATGTATATATATATATATATATATATATATATATATATATATATGCATACATACATATATGTATCATCATCATCATCATCATTATTTAATGTCCGTTGTCCATGCTGGCATGGGTTGGATGGTGTTAGCAGAGCTGGCAAGCCTGGGGGCTGCACCAGGCTCCAGTCTGATTTGGCATGGCTTCTGCAGCTGGATGCCCTTCTTAATATCAACCACTTTACAGAGTGTCCTGGGTGCTTTTACATGGCACCACATGGGAACTTTTACATGGAACGGCATGGGGACTTTTATGTGGAACCAAATAGGTGTTTGTATGTAGCACCACACGGTCACTTTTATGCGTCACCACATATATATACATATATACACACATATACAGCGTTGGCTGAAAGTCACCTGACAGTAAATCAAAATTCCATAAATACTAACTGTAATTCTGTATTGACTTGAATGGGAAAATGTGCCGCTCAGGAAGGACTTCAGTTTGAACAGTTTTCATTGTTTGATATTTAGATGCTTTTATTAAATTTATTCAGTTGTTAAACATAAATAAATCTTGGAATTAAATGGTTTTGATTTACTGTCACATGACTTTTGGCCAACCCTGTATTTATATATATATATAAATATATAATTTTAGGGAAAAGAACCAAGATTCATGAACTCATCGATGAAAATCCACTGTCACATATAGAAAAATTAATAATTAAAATATCTTAATCTTATGATATTTACTTTGTATTATATTATACTCATTTATTGTGCTTTTACTTATTAATTTTTCTATATGTGACAATGGATTTTCATCGATGAGTTCATGAACCTTGGTTCTTTTCCCTAAAACTATATATTTATATATATATAT
>NC_068984.1:60222614-60229662 GCF_001194135.2 Octopus bimaculoides
TATATATATATATATATATATATATATATATATTTATATATATATATGTATACACACACACACACATACATACATACACACACACGCACAACACATATATGTATATTTTTATATATTTATGTGTGCGTATGTGTTTGTATCCCCTTGTCTTGCCGTTACATGATAGTTGTAAATGAGCATTAGTTACTGTCCTAAGTGGTGTCATTCTTTTCCATTCTTCCATGAAAACATGTCTGGCCATGGGAAAATATTACCTTGATTTGGAAACTGCTGAGAGTTAGTGACAGGAAGTGCATCTGACTGTAGAAAATCTGCTTCATTTCATTCTGTCTAGTTCATGTAAGTATGGAGAAATGGATACTAAAGCATTGACGAATGACGATAATTTAATTTGCTCCTTACAACTACTATTACTATAAAAGATTATTCGTGAAAGAAACCAACAAGTATTAAACTAAAAAAATAAAAGCGAAAATATTTTTACTAAAGAATGCAATGGATGATAGAATCAGTACAGAGCTAGATAACATATCTTGCAGCATTTAGTTATGTTTTGAGTTCAAATCCAATCAGAGTTAGCTTTGCTTTGCATCCCTCTGGAATTGATGAAATGATTCTTTCCCTTCAACTTTCTCCTCCCTCCTTCCTTCCTCTTGCCCTGCCTCCTCTTCCTCTTCCTCCCTTCCTCTTCCTCCCTTCCTCTTCCTCCTTTCCTCTTCCTCTGCCTCCTCCTACCTTCCCCTTCCTCTCTGCCTCCGTGTACCTTCCTCTTACTCTGCCCACTGCTTTTGCTGTTAAATAGGAAAGATGATCGTATAGACCACCGAACTTTGGATGTGTTTTTCTTCTATAATGGGAGTGGGAATTCTATATCCCCTCTGGGAGAGGAAGATGACTACTTGATATCCCTGAAGGGAAAGCAAGCATTCAGCACGACTATCATTATTAATCTTAAATTGCCAGATGAGAAGTGAGTCGAATGGCTTTAACATTCTACCAAACACCAAGAAGTGCATACATACATGAAAAACAGAAAAAAAATAAAAGAAAAAATAAAAAGAAAAGAAAGCAAAAAGAAAAAAAAAAGAAAAAAGAAAAATAAAACCAAAAACAACTGCTGAAGAACATTTAGATTATAATTCAACACTTCAAATATTGTTTATTCTTTTGAAGTCCATAATATGTTCAGTTCTCAAGGTGTAATGTTATACGATTTCCGAGTTAGAGAATATTTCTAAAGAACTAACTATTACTTCATACTTAAGATACAAGAACTTCTATATCTGAAGAATTAGGAGAAGTATATTAAGTGGAATGTAAAGACGGTTTCTTTTGATATAGAGTTGTGGTCATTAGTTATGAACACTGCAGTGTATCAAAGCAGTTACCGAAATTTAATACATTGCAAACATTAATATCAGAATTTCTCCACCCTTTTTCTCAATCACATAGGAATAAGATAATGGTTTACTGGCTTTCATTAGGAAAGTTCTTTCGAAAATCTATCACTTACGTATATGTTTGTGTGCATATACGTATGCATGTATTCATGTGTTCACGTATGTGAGCATGTATGTATATATATGTGTGTGTGTATAGGTACATATATATAGATATATATATGTATATGTCATATATGTGTTATATATATATATATATATATATATATATATATATATATATATATATATATATATATATATATGTATCAACGTATGTATATATGTATGTATATGAATGTACATATATATATGTATGCATATGCGTGTGTGTGTATATATATATGTTCTGTTTCAAGAAAGTACACGAAAGAAATAGTTCAGAAGTGTCATATCTGTGTATATACGTGTGTGTGTGTGTGCATGTGTTTATATGTGTGTGTGCATGTATGTATATGTGTATGTGAATCGTATGTAAAAATCACTTGATATAAGAATTTTGAACTTTAACATCTTCACTGCTAAATATGAAAATGTTAATATTAGGAGAGAACTGATAGGGTAGGGTGGGGTGGGGTATGGTAGGTGGACTCGTTAGCGCATTGGACAAATTGCCTGGAAGTATTTAGTTATGGCCATTTACATTCTGAATATAAATCCTGTTAAGGTTGATTTTTTTTTTAACCTTTCATCTTTCTAGGGGTGTGGGTGTGGGTGGTCATCAAAATAAATACCAGTAAAGTACTGGGGGGTGAGTGGGGATATGTTGGGGTGGAGTGGAGTGGATAGAGGGTGGTGATGGTGGTCAATACAGTTATCCGTTTTCTCCTTCCTGAAATTTCTCTGTCCTTGTGTCTGTGTAAAAATACACGAAATGATAAAAATCAGGAGGAGGTGTGTGTGTGTGAAAGGGGGAGGGGAAGGGGTTGAGGTGGAGGAGAAAATGTAGAACAAAAACAACTGCAAAAAAAAAATGACACGTTACTATGAAATGTTTTGAGAGGCAATATATGTGTTATTGGTATATCATCATCATCATAGGTGTGTGCGTGTATGTGTATACACATATATATACCAATCTCACACACACATTTGTTTATCTATCTATACACACAGATGTCCAAACCTGTGCACACACACACACACACACATGGTTGACCTTGCCTTTCATCCTTTCAGGGTCGATTAAATAAGCACCAGTTACGCACTGGGGTTGATATAATCGACTTAATCCGTTTTTCTGTCCTTGTTTGTCCCCTCTGTGTGTAGCCCCTTGTGGGTAGTAAAGAAATAACACACGCACACATACAAGTGCAGACATTGGCATGTGAATAAGAAGTATGCTTCTCAACAACATGCGTTGGGTTCACTCCCACTGCGTGCCACCTTCTACTCTAACCCTGGGCCAACAAAAGTCTTTTAAGTTGATTTGGTAAATGGAACCTGAAAGAAACCTATCGTGTGTCATTATTTCCTATATTCTGCTCAAACATGTCTGGCAATGAGAAATATTACCTTATTTGGAAATAGGTGCGAATTGGAGACAGGAAGGGCATGTGACATAGAAAAATCTGCTCCAGTAAACTCTGTCCAAGCTATGCGAACATGGAAAAATGTACATTAACCGTTTAGCATTTAAACTGGCCATATCCGGCCCAAATACTCCACATGTTTTATGTTCATGATAGCTAGAACTGGCTTCTCATACCTCCCCTACAATGTCATTTATAAAATTAGTTAATTATCATAGTTACTAAACAATGCGAGATTAATTCAAACTGTTGTGAATAAATAAAATTTGATAAAATAATCTGAATGCTAAAGGGTTAAAACAATAATGATAATGTGTGTGTTTGTGTGTGTGTATATATATATACAAACCATTTGTGATGACAAAAGAGGTAGACTTCAATATCATTGGGAATGGAGGATTATATTTATGAAATGATGCAAGTATGGAAACTTCTATCAAGATTTTAAGTTTCTGGACATCGGTAGTGTTAAGTGTACTGGACTTGAACCACCTGAAGATGTGGAACAATCATTGAAATGTTGACACTGAAACTTAAAGTTCTGCATATAAGTCTCCATACCTGTATCCTTTAATATATATATATATATATATATATATATATATATATATATATATATATATATATATATATATATATGCACATACACATACATACATATTTATATATATATATATATATATATATATATAGTTATATATGTGTATATACATACGTATGCATAGTGGGTATGTTGAACTCAGTTCTATTCTATGATAGAGAGAAACCAATACAGTTTAATTGTGGAGTAAGAATTTCATTGAAGTAATTGGACAGTTAAATGCTTCATTTTAACCAATGGTTTCATCTCAGTTGAGAATCTTCAAAAATATTTCTCTTTCTGTCTGTTTTTCTATTTGTGTGTGTGTGTGTGTGTGTATATACTGTGTGTGTGTGTGTATATACTGTGTGTGTGTGTGTGTATTATGTGTGTGTGTATATTATGTGTGTGTGTTACTGCATTGAACTAAAGTATCTTGATAATATCATAGTCGCTATTGTCATTTATACTATTATATTCATGTTTGTTTTATTCTGTAAGAGCATTATAGACTATTAAGCATCAAAGAATACAGTGTAATAGTGTCAGTGACCAGGTTGTAGATGTATGACAATATCTTTTGACACTTGATACAATATAATATTATTACAAAAGAAAACAGAAATGAGCATAACAGTATATGTGTGTGTTTTAAATGGTGATCATGATACTTCTATTGTGTAATTGTTCTGTTATTATTTATTCTTTGTCCCTTTGTGGCATGCAGTATCCATTTTCACACTGTATGTGAGCTGGTATTCCTAATTTTGTTTTATCACCTTTAAATTTTCAGGAGTTAAGTTTCCCTGTTGTAAGCTAACACAAATGCTAGCAGAGTTATTTCTTTTTACACCAACCTATCCAGGATTGCCCCTTGTTCTTATGATACAAACTTCTTGTTTTTAAGTGACCTAAATTAAAAACCCCTTCAGAATTCTGGGGGCAAGGAAGGAGTATCAAAAAGTTCCTAGACTAGTTCTGTAGTGCACCAACAGATGGCAGCACATGGTTGCATGCACAGTGAGAGCTAGTAGTGACCTTCATGAGGCAGTGTGCCAAGTGACATCACTGTGTTTACTTTGCAAATTGTGGAATTTGTGCTTCTGTGATCACATGTATGCTGTAGCCTGTGATTTCGTCATGGACAGGAAGCTGAAAGAAAAAAGCCAACATGAAATTTTGAGTTAAACTTGGGAAGTCTGCTACAGAGACATTGAGCATGTTTCAGCAAGCTTACAATGACAAGGCGATGAGTCGTACACAGTGCTTCAAGTTGCATGGGTGCTTCAATTTTTGGCACAAGGCCAGCAATTTTGGAGAAGGAGGTAAATTGATCACATTGGCCTCAGTAGAAATATAATAACAAATTGGTTATATATGAAGTTCATCAGCTATACTAATCTTCTGTGTCAGCTGAAGAGATTACTGCAGTCGGCAATGTTCTTCCTTTTTCTATGCTGTTAACCCAAATTATATTTAATGTATCTTTTCAACCAGATCTAAAGTAAAGCTGAGTCACAGGGATGTCCAGGTTTATCTCTACTTTCTCCTTGGTCTAGAGGAGATGATTTAAAAGCCTAAAAGAATCTCCCTGTCCACAATAATACAAACTTACAGGAAAATTGAACCAACAGAAGCATCTCTTTCCAATTTAGTCTCCTAGAATTTAATTGTTCAGTTACTTGTTTTAGTCACTTAACTGTAACCATGTTGGAACCCTGCTGTGAAAAGTTGTGGTCAATCATATCCACCCTAGTACTTATTTTCTAAGTCTGCTACCTATTTTAGCCTCCTCATTTTGTTGCATTGCTAATTGCTAAGATATATGGCATACAGACATTGAATCTTTCAAATGGTGTTAATGCAAAGTCAGTCATAGAGACAAACAATAACTTTATTTGCCATCAACTAACTTCATTTGCAACTCATTCATTGACTTGACTCTACAGTAGAAGATTCTTTCCCAAGTTGTCATGCAGTTATAGCAAACCAAAACCAAGATCATAAGGTTGCCCAGTGAAATTCTTAACCACATCACTATACCTAGGCCTAAATAGCAAACAAATCACATCCTGTCATCTTAAAAAAAAGCAAGAACCCATTAGATAATGTTGTCCTAGATATACTATATCTGAATCAGAATCACCTGTCCAACAAAACGGGATGGTCCTGGTTGGTATGATCAATGTAGATCTCAACAAGAATTTATTAGAAATATTTGGGCATCTTATTCAATTACAGTTTAAAGAATTTTTTTTGTTTTCTCTTTGATTCAGTCTCGACCTACTCTAGTTTTAGTCTTAAAAAACATTTCAGTTGCATCAGTTTGACATTTCAAGCAAAAGACAACTACAATGAAAAATGGGAAAAAAATAATTGTAGAAGGAAGTTATAAAAAAAAAAGGAAAAAAGAACAAAAACAAATTTAAATAAAATATGGTAATTTGGTTGAAGCATTGTTAAATAAATGTAAGGAGATATATTATAGTGCAAATCCAAAACAATGTTAGAAAATGAATAAAAGAAATTTTATTTGATATTTCAGTTATAAAAGGCCCTAATCACGAATACAATATCATTGGGAAACAAACTGTAATAATAGACAGCACAAAAGAAAAGAAAGCTATTATGACATACACTGAGTTGTAAACATCAAGTTCAAATCAACCAATGAAAGTTACACAGCTTTTGGTTGATATTAAGTTCTGTTTTATGGCGTTTGATGAAGATAACCTCTTGAATTCTTAGATTGCTGATATTTCTGTCAGCAGCTTTGATCATGACTGTGACCTTAATGACAGTTAAGACATTTCTTCAAGTGTTTTATTTTTCCTTTTTATTGATGATGATGATGATGATAACGATGATGCGTTCATATATGTGTTTCCTTGATGCAAACGTGTTGTAGACAAATCATAATCTGATGGCTTAGTTTCATGTAGGAAGATTTATGAAAGGGGCTGCCCTTGTTGACTGCCAGCTCACTGGTGGTTGACAAGGCTAATATAGGACAAGCAGGCCCTGCCACAATGGCTGTAAGGGAAAAAGTCAGAGGCGGAAAAGCAATGCCCATGACTTTTTGTTCCAACTCCTCTGAAACTGACAAAGGGAAAGAAAAGAAACTGCAGCTTAATGTGTTCTGTATTAGGAAACAAGGCATTGATATTCTAAGTTACCCACAACTGCAAGCCTTGTCCACATGCTTGAAACCAAGTGAACTCTGCTAAAATCATTAGGGGACAATGTGGTGGTGTTCAGCTATATGATAAATTAAGAAGTCTCTGAAGAATTGTTTTTTCCTTTGCTAGTGACTGCGTGGTAAGTAGCTTGCTTACCAACCACATGGTTCCGGGTTCATTCCCACTGCGTGGCACCTTGGGCAAGTGTCTTCTACTATAGCCTCAGGCCGACCAAAGCCTTGTGAGTGGATTTTCTAGACGGAAACTGAAAGAAGCCCATCGTATATATGTATATATATATATATGTATGTGTATATG
>NC_068984.1:60229672-60231557 GCF_001194135.2 Octopus bimaculoides
AACATCGCTTGACAACTGATGCTGGTGTGTTTATGTCCCTGTAACATTAGCGGTTCGGCAAAAGAGACCGATAGAATAAGTACTAGGCATCCAAAGAATAAGTCCTGGGGTCGATTTGCTCGACTAAAGGTGGTGCTCCAGCATGGCCACAGTCAAATGACTGAAACAAGTAAAAGAGTAAAGAGTAATCAGAATTGTTAACCTATTAGCATTTAAACTGACCATACCCAGCCCAAATTTGCTACATGTTCTTACTAGCCAGATCCAGCCTGTCACACTTACCCTTCAATGCTACTATAACATTTACAGTAACATCATCAAAATTTCGAAACTTCAAAATAATGTATGATTAATTAAAAACAATGTGAATGAAAAAGCATTAAATTTGACAAAATAACCCGAATGCTAAAGGGTCAAGCTAGTATGTAGAGATTGTTTGAATCAAGTGTCTGCTCATTCAACAGGTATTTTCTAAATTCTAGAGGGAAGCTCCACCCTTTCCTGTAGATTACATATCAAATTGTGATGATCATGTAATATCTTTGCAAAATAAGTCTTATGGGTGGACCTTTATCATCATCATCATCATCATCACCATTTAATGCCTGTTGTGCATGCTAGCATGGCTTGGATGGTGTGATGGTGTGCAGCCCCACTGGCAAGCTGATGGGGGATGCACCAGACTCCAGTCTGATTTTAGCATGGTTTCTACTGTTGGATGCCCTTCCTAACACCAACCACTTTACAGAGTGTGATGAGTGCTTTTACATGGCACCACATGGGTGCGTTTATGTGGCACTGCACAGGTGCTTTTATGTGATACCACATGGATGCCAGTATGTAATGCCACATGAACACTTTCATGTGATGCCGCATGGATGCTTTTACAGACCGAAAATTGTACCAAGCTTCGCTGTCTGTTTTGGCTAGATTTTTTTAGCTGGATGCCCTTCCTAACACCAACGACCTTACAGAGTGGACAGGTATATCTAATAATATTTTGTCTAATGTAGCCTTTCCTTTTTTGAAGTGAGTAGGGTGTGACTTGAGGAATATTTAACAGCTATTTATAACAGATATAGCAACATTGTACAGACTGTTTTATTGGCTGGTCATCTTTGACTCAACTTCTCTTGTTTTGCTTTATTTAAACTTCACCTCTCAGTGCACTTAGCTTCTAGGTTGTACTTTATTTGTTCATTATCAATATCATTTTGTTTAACATTTGTTTTTGTTTTTTGTGTGAGTTCTTATCAGTTTATAGATTTTAAAACTAAGCATCAGTCACATTAATCTCATCATTCTGGAAATATAAACAAAGACCAAGGTCAGATCTCTGTTCTTCAGTGAGACTCATTCAGGTTACTTTGTAATAATGCTTTCAAATTTTGGTGCAAAGCCAACAGTTTCATAGGGGAAGGGGACAGTTGGTTACATTGACCCCAGTCCTCAACGTGAACTTATTCTATCAACTCTGAAAGAATGAAAGTCAACATTTACCTCCGGAGCATTTGAACTCAGAACAGAAACCCAAAAGAAATACTGCTAAGTGTTTTGTCTGGTCTTCTAACAATTCTGCCAGCTTGCTTCCTTCCAACACTTTATGATAACCCTTTCATTTTGGTACAAGGCCATCAAATTTAATGGGTGGGTAAGTTGATTACATTGACCCCAATGTTCAACTGGTACTTATTTTGTTGACCCTGAAAGGATGAAAGACAAAACTGATCTCGGTGGAATTTGATCTTGGAATATAAAGCTGATAAGTATTCTATCTAGTCTGCTAACATTTCTGCCAACTTGCTGCCTTAGCTCACTTTCTAATAATGGATTCAAATTTTGGCACAATGCTAGCAATTGTGGAGGAAGACAGGGGTAAATCAAT
>NC_068984.1:60231607-60233425 GCF_001194135.2 Octopus bimaculoides
GGTACTTATTTTATCAACTCTGAAAGGATGAAAGGCAAAGTTGACCTCAGCAAAGTTTGAACTTAGAGTGTAAAGACAGATGCTAAGCATTTTGCCCAGCATGCTAATGGTTCTGCTGCCAACTTGCTACCTTGGATCACTTAGAATAACACTCTAATTTCTGTTGCTTTCATTGGTTTATGACAGATTGATTTTTCGTGTGTTTTCAGTTCTTTTCATTTATTTTCAGTGTTTATTCTTTGTACGAGTTATTCTGAGATCCATTCATTGTTTACTGTTAATTTAATCTGAGTTCAAATTCCATCGAGGTCGACTTTGCCTTTCATCCTTTCGGGGATCAATTAAGTAAGTACCAGTTACGCACTGGGGGGTTGATGTAATTGACTTAATCCCTTTGTCTGTCCTTGTTTGTCCCCCTCTATGTTTAGCCCCCCTGTGGGCAATAAAGAAATAAATCTGTATACATTTACTACGTTTTTGACAATGAACCAGCAGATTTGGATAACATGCCTTTGCAGCATTTGTTTTGGCTGTTTTACTTTCTGAGTGGAAATCTCACCAAGATTAACTTTGCTTTACATGCTTCTGGGGTCAATAAAATAAAGTACAACTCAAGTACTGGGATGCAGCAGACACACACACACACACACATGCTTGTGCACATGCACACATACACACACACACTTTCTGTCTGTTTCTCTATTTCTATTCAGGTCTGTGTGTATGTGTGTCTATTTGTCTGTCTGTGTGTCTGTCTGCCTGCATATCTGTGTGTCTGTGTGTCAGCATGTCAGTCTGTTTGCATGTGCGTCTGTCTGCGTGTATCTGTCTATCTGCATGCGTGTGTGTGTGTGTGTCTGTATGTGTGTCTGCCTTTCTGCATATGCGTCTGTCTCTCTGCATGTATCTGTTTGCATGTCTGTCACTTTTGCCTCTCTGCGTCTCTGTCTGTCTGTCTGTCTGTCTCCCTTTCTCTCCCTGTCTCTCTCTCTGTCTCCAAGAAATGGAAGGGCTAAGAGGATGTCCATGTTTGCAACAACTTGGGCCACCTAGAAAAACATTTCACAGAAGACACAGAACATGCTGACATCAAGTCACATCAAGTCGCACTCATTTATGAGTGACAGCTGTATTACATTTGCTAATGTATTTCAGTTTAGATGCCACCTTACATTTTTGTTTGCCTTCTCTATACCTCAGTCATTGCTTATATGACGCTAGTGTGCAATAGTTATATTATCACTGTGTAGTAATATGTGTGTAACATTTCTATATGTTGTTCTTTGATCCAGCTTTTCCATATTACATGTTTGTTTCTATCACATGTTGTTATTTGTTATTGTAAACAGCACGTTTTGTGCATAATAAAGGCAAGGAAGATATAAAATAAATTGTTAATTTTGCTTTTGGAAGTGAAGATGGTTATTAGATTTTTTTTTTTTTTTTTTTTTTTTTTTTTTTGTTTCTTCGTCTTCTTATAGCATTTCAGCATTCAGCCCAGAGATAAGATTTGAGATTTTTCTGTGATGCTATATTCAGCCTCAGGGGATCTCTTTCCTCCTCGTCCTCCTCATTATTGTTGTTGTCATTGCTGTTGTCGTCATCGTCGTCATTGTCGTCATCGTCATCGTTGTTGTCATCGTCGTCGTTATTGTCATTGTCGTCGTTATTGTTGTTATCGTTGTCAACGTCCTCCTCCTCGTCCTCCTCCTCGTCCTCCTCCTCGTCCTCCTCCTCGTCCTCCTCCTCGTCCTCCTCCTCGTCCTCCTCCTCGTCCTCCTCCTCGTCGTCCTCCTCGTCCTCCTCCTCGTCGTCCTC
>NC_068984.1:60233625-60240804 GCF_001194135.2 Octopus bimaculoides
TCGTCCTCCTCCTCGTCGTCCTCCTCGTCGTCCTCCTCCTCGTCCTCCTCCTCGTCCTCCTCCTCGTCCTCCTCCTCGTCCTCCTCCTCGTCCTCTTCCTCCTCCCCTCCTCCCCTGCTGCCACCATAGCCATTGTTGTCACCACTACTGCCGCCACCACTACCGCCACCACCACTACCACCACAGTGATGATGATGATGATACTGATGATTTCAACAGTTTTATGTGTTTTTACGATGCCCTCAGTGTTCCTTAAGGTATATGCAACATAGTCTTTTATCGGTGCAGAATTGCGATTTGTTATGTTGCATTTATTGTGCTTTATTATGATGTTCGTTTTGAGGATGTTTTCCAGTGTTATTTTAGTGTTACTTTGTTGGTTGGCTGGTTAGCTGGTTGGTTCGTTGGTTAGTGGTTGTGTTTCATTTGTGCAGTCTCGGATGTGTTATGTGATATGCAGTTTCTAATGCTGGTTGGTGATTGATGTAGAGTTTATACCATGTGGTTTGTGTTATATTGCTGTATTAGAATTTATGAGTTGTTAATGACATAAGGGATGTGTTATTGTATTGGTTGCCAATTATGTAAGAGTCTGTGTATAATGTTATAATGTTATAATATTGCTACATCGTTTCTTGTCGCTACACTGCTGGTAAAAATATTTGTTAATCATGTACATACCTTCTTTTAATAGTGGACTATTATATCGTGAAAGTCTTGTTAGTTACTATGGTGACAACAGTCTACCTACCTACCTATCTATCTGTCTATCTATCTATCTATCTATCTATCTATCTATCTACAGGGTGTCCACAAAGTCTGGGTACAGGGAGTAAATAAAATCATAACATAAACAATTAAATATTAGAAATAATAATTTCTTAAAGTATGTGTTAATCCCCATGTGGGTACAATGAGTAAATAAAATCATAACATAAACAATTAAATATAAGAAATAATAATTTCTTAAAGTATGTGTTAATCCCCATGTACCCAAACTTTGTGGACACCCTGTATCTATCTATCGATCATGCTTTCTCTGTCACTCACATACTGTATATCTCTCTCAACAACAATAGCCTGTTTTTTTTTCTTGAAACAAAAATTTAATTCTATCTTTTACACACACACTCACACATACACACACTCTGTCTCTCTCTCATTGAATTTCTTTCTCAACAACATCAACAGTGACAATAACAACCTGTCATTACAGTGAAAGTTTTTTTTTTTCAAAGTATGTATTGCAGTTGTCTCTATATTTAAAGGCATACAAAAAAAAAACAAAACAAACATGTACATACACACACATACGCCCCCCCACACACATACACTATATTGTTACTATATTGTTATATAATGAATGTCTGTTTTGTCTTTTTGAGGCTGTGTTGCATTGTATATCATTGGATGGTGACTGAGGAGAGAATGTGTTGTGTAAGTTGTGTAGAGAGTGAGTTATGCTGCTGAATTGTGTTGTGTGGAGGATGAAGCTTGTATCTAGCAGTGCTAGCTTTGTCATGATTCATGTAGCAGCCTGAATGCTGAGCTTTTTTTTACAATGTGAGTGTTGACTTCATCATCAACGTTCATAAATCTAGAGAGTGTGCTGCTGAGGTACAAGAACTTATCAACAACTTTCAGTGTTCCCCCTTTGACTGTGATAGTTGGTTCCACATACTGCTTTTGCAGAGCAGATTGGTGCATGACCCCTGTCTTCTGAGTATGGATTGTGAGGTCAATGTTGTTGCAGGCTGTGGAAAAACTTCTTGCCTTCATTCCCTGCAGACCACCAGTGCCTGATCTGCAGCATAACCTTCCGAGCACACATTGGCTTGATCAGCCACAGCCTGACATACTGTAACCTGTCTTCTTTTTCCATGTGATGTCCTGGTCATTGTCAACAATGAGGGACAAACATCATTATTATCATTATTATTATTATTATTATTATCATTCTTATTATTATTATTATTATTATTATTATGATTATCATTATTAGCGCACTGGATGAAATTTTAGCCATATTTTGCCTGTTTCTACATTCTGACTTTAAATTCTGCCAAGGTTGACTTTGCCTTTTATCCTTTCAGGCTCGATAAAATAAGTACCAGTTGAACACTGGGGTCAGTGTAATCGACTCATCCCCACCTCCCCCAAGCTGGCCATGTGGCAAAAATTTGAAATAACAATAATAATAAATATTATTATTATTCTTTTTATCTCAGGTTTTGTTGTAACTCTTGGAATCTTGCATTTATAGCAGGCTTGTTGACTGCAGCCTAAAATACTATGCTATCTGTTCTTTTCAACTATCTAATACTTTCCTGATTATTCTGGCTGTGTTAAGGAGGCTAACCTTTTGTAACAGTTCTACTGGGCACTCTATTCCGATTTCCTTTATATTCCTCTTGATGCCCTTTGATACTGTTCCCAAGGGTCCAACAATAATTGGCGCTATCTCCACCTTCTTCATTTTCTGTAGCTGGGCTTTTTCATATTTAATTATCACGTTCATATCAATTCTTATGCATTGTCATATCAAAGTATGAACATATTGTTCACTGGACATAGCAACCAACTTGTATTTGTGACTATACTTGGATTGGACAGATGGAAATAATATGCTCAGTTAATAATATAGTCACATAGTTTTTACATATTGTTAGGATTCCTTTTGCTATTTTGTTTTTCGTAATTTTTCTTTTGTGGTTAGGCATTGGCTTCTGTGCAGTTAAAATCAGACCTGTTTCTGCTTTAAGCCCAAAGCTTTTGAGCCTTTGTTGGTTTTCACTCAGGCTTTTTCTATGCTGAGTTTTGCAGAATATAGGCACAATCTTACTCACTGGTTTTTTTCTTTAATATATCACTAGTTGATGTACTTTGATGATATTGGAACTGCTTTATTATTATGGAATGTGTGCT
This sequence comes from Octopus bimaculoides, assembly GCF_001194135.2. Lineage (NCBI taxonomy): Eukaryota > Metazoa > Mollusca > Cephalopoda > Octopoda > Octopodidae > Octopus > Octopus bimaculoides. Next base: position 60,236,551 of record NC_068984.1, read on the forward strand.
ATATCTGAGTAACCAAGAATATGGTGGGGATTTATCTCCCTGCTATTGATATAAACAAGAGTGCATTTTGCTCTAAAAGCCAATGAGAATTTTTTCTCATGGTATCTGCTACACTATAGTTCATTCTAACAGAACATCTATGTTTAAGTGGGGATAAATGTTACCTCAAGAATATGGCATATTACCAATTGTTTTTTGGTTATCAATCCAAACCATACTCAGGTTTGTCTTCCTTATTTTGTTTCCTGTCTTCTATAATAGCTTGGTTAACTTGTAGCTGCGCTATAAAGCCATATATTCCTTTGTGGTATTCTTTTAGCTCTTCTGGTAATATATGATTGCTCTTCTAGTGAGTAACCTGCCTGTTGTAGAGTATGGGTGGAAGGCCTTTTTATGTTGTTAGGGGTTTCTGGTGTTTTTGTGTTTAGGAATCAATAATTTTCATTCAAGCAGTCATTCACATGTTGAGTCTGCTCTACTTAAGAATTTATTGAATGTTTCCACCACCATTATTCTGTGGCTGCTGCGGCACAAAATGAGTGAATTTGTGGAACTGGAAGAGCAAGATCTGAATTCTTTAGCATTTTGTTTTGTCTTTGAATGTGATGTGTTCAAATTCTACCAAATTTATGTCATTCTTCAGTGATTAATTATTATCGATAGCAGTAATCTACTAGGACCATTTCAGATGCACTGTACCTCTCTATTTCCACAACTGGCCCTATGCCCAACTGAATAAGAAACTGTACTTTCTCAAAATTCACAAACTTGCTTTGTTAATTGAAGATGATGCCAAGGGCCATTGTATTTAATAGAGCTTGTAGCACCACTAAGCTATTTGACATGTTGATGATGAAATGGAAGTAGACAAGCTTAATATATCAGTTGTCTCATTTCCCTTTTCCACATCTTCATTGTCAGAATTGGAAACTTTTTAATAACTGTTGGTTTTCACGACTTACTAACTTCGTTGTCGTAGCATGAAGACATTTATCTTTGTTAACCCGTTTATGTGGTTTCAAAATTAATTTAGTTGCTCAGAAAGCTTATTGAAAATTTTGATGGATTACTTAATTACCTTCATTAATATCGCTGTCAACCGAAATCTAATCTTGTTTAGTCTATGATAGAATTTTTCTATGGTTGAAAAGATGGCGGCTAGACTTGCCAGAAGAAAATCAAAATTAAGAAAAGAAGAAAAAATAAAAAAAACACAGAAAGAGGAAAGAAAGAAAAGAAAAGGAAGATAATTTGGCTTTGTTAAATGTTATAAAGCATTGCAATATTTCACTGAAATTATTTCTTTGAGGTTTGTTTGTTTGTTTATTTATTTTAAATTTTGGTGAAAATTCTACCAAATTGATTTGTTTGTTTAAAAGAGATATCATTTTGAGAAGAAAGACGGTTGAATGTTTCTAGGAATTTTATAATGATTGCACAGATTACTTGCATGTATTAACTTCAGTGGCTTCAGTTTTGTGTACAATTAATTATTATTTAGTCTATAAATAATTATGTGTGTGTGTGTGTGTGTGTGTGTGTGTGTGTGTGTGTGTGTGTTTGTATTGGTTGTTTGTGTGATTTTTGTTCTTTTCTGTTTAATATTATGACAAAATAGACAACTGGTATAACATATTGAATTACCAGCTCATATAGCACGAACATTGTGTATGTATATCAATTCTCTGTAGGTTGGAAAATTAATTAATTTTTTTGTATGCTTCAATTCACTTAGCTTTTGAGAACACGAACCAGATTTCTGGGAGTTTATTTGTGATAGATTAGCATTCCTTCCTTGTCTGCTTATGATTTCCTTGTCTTGTGTGCTTATATTATCCTCTTCATCCACTGCAAAGATCTCGCTCATAACATGCCTCCTTAATTCATAGAGACATCAGTTATTTCTCATACTACATTAATCCAAGTGAAATGTTGGAATAGATATGATATTGGATTACTAGCTCAGAGAACTCAAGTTCAAATCTAACTCAGAATTTCTTCTGAGTTCATGGGTAGTACATATAATTCCCTGCACCTCAATTTATCTACTTATTGGGAATAATTAACATTGTTGTGTGGTAAGAAGTTTGCTTCCCAACCACATGATTCCAAGTTCAGTCCCACTCTGTGGCACCCTTGACAAGTGTCTTATACTATAGTCTTGAGCCAGCCAAAGTCTTGTAAGTAGATTTGGAGATGGAAACTTAAAATCTGTTGTATATGTATGTGTGTGCATATGTGTGTATGTATGTGTGTGTGTTCCTTACTACTGCTTGACAATCAGTGTTGGTTTTATGCACTTGAAACTTAGCAGTTGATCAAAATGACACCAATAGAATAAATAAAGAAAAATAAGTACTGGAGTCAATTCATTCAACTAATAAATTCTTCAAGGCGGTGCCCCAGCCTGGCCACGGTCTAATGACTAAAACATGGACAAGATTTATCTATGATAGATTAACAAACTATTCAGATGAGATTTGCCTCTCATTTACTGAACAATTATTGCTGAGTGACTTTTGAGTTACTCAAATTGTTTTCGTTATCCTAATGTGTGTTTTAGACTCAAACATCTCCAAAGCTGCCTCATCTAGGGTGGGGATTTAGCAGAATCATTAGAGCACTGGAGAAATTACTTCTGATATTTAATTAATGCCATTACATTCCTGAGTTCAAATCTTGCCAAAGTCAATTTTGCCTTTCATCATTTTGGAATCGATAAAGTAAATATTAGTCAAGTATTTGGGGTTAATATAATTGACTGTACAACTTTCCCAAATTCAAAATATTACACCTACATTACAAATCATTATTAGACTCATTTACCATGGCTTGATATACATTACATGCATTTTTATTGTTCAAATCTATGCATTATATTTTGTCTAGCAAGAACTCAGCTTGCAATATAGTGTGTGTTATGCATAGTTACGGGTTGTAAGGCATAACATCCATTCAGTCCCACTGCCAGGGATGTGATGAAGTCATAGGACTGTAACATGGTGGATTGTAAAGAGGCAATGGAAGAGCTCAACTGGGCCAATGGTGCTGCTTACATTGATACTGAGCAGAGGAATCCTAGAAAAATCAACTCTCAGGATCACAAAGGTCTATCAAGAGAGTAACTGCAACACATCCATAGGGGCACTATCCATGGTTATGTAATCAGCTAATGAGAGATTCACTATGACTCAAGTTCCCAATTCAGATTCATAATAATGGAAATGGTAACTGAGTCATGGGAATTAGTGGAAGCAATGAAAAAAAAAAAAAAATTGCAGAGAAACTTTATTACATATTACATTGATAAAAAATAAGTACTGGTGTCAATAGATTCAACTAAAAATTATCCAAAGCAGTGCTCCAGCATGACCTTAGTCTAATGGCTGAAACAAGTAAACGATAAAAGAAAAGTTATATAGATGAAAGTATATACTTTTGTTTTGTCTGTCATTTTATCTATGGGTTGCGTATGTATGTGTATGTGTGTGTGTGTTTATTGTTGAATTTATGAAGTTTTCAGAACAATATATATATATATATGTGTGTGTGTGTATGTATGTATGTATGTATGTATGTATGTGTATTTAATTATTTCTCTTCTAACTTTTCCACTGTTCTGGAGTTGAGTGCCACAAAGGGTAGCATCAATTCCTTGCATGCCAAACTATGTTGCTCATAGTCACAAGTCTTGTATCAATGAGATCTCACTTTACATTGCTAAGAAGAGAGAGAGAGAGAGAGAGAGAGAGAGAGAGAGAGAGAGAGAAAGAGTTATTAATGTTCCAATTCTGATTTCCCTTGTGTCCCTAAATCAATAGATCCAAAGAAAACTTGATGGACATGAGCCAGTGAAGGAGCTTCTACACAGCCACTCAACCTGCCAGAAGTAGTTGCCAAAATCTCCCTGAAATCAAAGCCTGTGATCTTAAAATAAATATTGATTTAGTATTCACACTGAATAATGTCTTAATCTTAATCTGCTACTATAATTCCATTCACATTTAGTGTGTTTATAGGAATATTAAATCAGCACCAGAATTGGTGAGTAATTTATTTTATCAACCCAGAATGCTTGGACATTTTTGAGGCTGTTGTTTTATGACTGTTTGCTCTTCTTGATGCTAACCTTTTCAGTCACCTCTTCCGAAACCAAAGATATTGGTGTATTGTATCAATTTTCTCTAAAAGCTGAAATACACTCACACTAATATACACACACACAAACATACACCCACACAAACATACCCCCCC
>NC_068984.1:60244359-60252984 GCF_001194135.2 Octopus bimaculoides
ATATATATATATATATATATATATATATATTATAAATTAACTACCAACAAAAATAATTGGTAAGCTAACTCAAAAAATCATCACCAAAATAGCAGAAAAAAACGACAGTGAAGGTATGTAGACTCTTCAAGAATCGATCCTTTTAGTTATATTAATAATAATAAAGAGTTTATGACGCAAAAAAGTATATATTTAAATAAACATATTTATCTTCTTCAATATATATTTCAGTATAAAGAATTCATTAAGAGACTTAATAAATCAAAATTTCTTTACACATCTTCAGGAAAAATAAATATAACACCAGAAAACTACATTATATATATATAAATCCACTCATAAGGATTTGGTCAGCTTGAGGCCTAGTAGAAAACACTTGCCTGAGGTACTGAGCTGTGGGACTGAACCCGGAATCATATGGTCGGGAAGCAAGCTTCTTACTACTCACCCATGCTTGCATCTATGAAGAGTTTTTAAAAACATTTATAAATACAGATGGTAAACATAGTGCAGAGAAATGTAGCAACAGAAAAGTGGGAGGGAGGGAAATGGCAACAAGAACAAAAGCAACATAATATGGTGTAGAACCTGAATGAAGGAGAGACAGTATGGAATGAATTTTGTGGGAGTGAAAATGGTGAACAGGAAGGGAGTAAAGATATTTATTGAGTCAATCATAAGAGCCTATAATTAATAATTTAAACATTTTAAAAAAGTGAAATAAAGATAAATTATTGGTTAAGCTATAAAAGGAACATTCCAATCAATATATTATTTGCTTTGGCATCAGTCAAAAAAAGAGATGCAATTCATCAGCATAGTTAAAAAGCTATACATTCATTTTGTTTTCTGCCAATACATAAGATCAGCATATTCATCATCATGATCATCATCATCAACAACCCCTCCTCCATTACCTCTATATTCCCACCATCATAACCCCACCATCAACTACACCAGTACCCCCATCACTCTCGCCGTCCTCAGCATCATTTAACCCTTTCGTTACTAAATCGGCCGTGGCCGGCCGAAAAAAGTTTTGGTTCATAAGACTAACCCGGCCGTAGCCGGCCAAGCGTACCCATTGTTATTTAAATGTATATTTGAACCCAAATCTCGTTAGTACATTCGTTAAAACACCTGATTTCACTTTGCAAACAGTTTAGTTATTGTCTCCGACATTGTTTGGCGTGATATTCGAACTCAGTGAATTTTGAAAGATTTTTTTCCACATTTTTTGCGGCGTTGATTTTTTTCAACTTTGAAGATGGAGAGGAGTTTCATGCTATCAAGCAGTGATTCCGAATTTGAAGGTTTTTCAACAGAAAATATGGAGATATCGAAGAAAAGAATGAATGAGCTACAAAAGCACGTGGTGAATGATAATAAATCGGATATTTCTGTATCCGAAACTGAAATCAGCGATTCTGAAAGCAGCGACGGCGACAGCGAGGATGATTTTACACCAGAATGGAGTAAAAACTTAAAAAAACGTTTTTATTAACAATTTTTCTGAGGAAACAGGGTCTACCCATAGTGTTTCTCAGGAAGCGAAACAATTAGGCTTCTTTTTCATGCTTGTTTGAAATGATTACTGTGGAAACAAACCGTTACACAGAATGTAAACAAACCGGAAAAAAAAGATAGCTTGCGGTTTCCTGCAACTGTAGATGAAATACAGGTATTTTTTGTCATAAATATTATTATGGGTATTAGACAGTTACCCAGAATAACAAATTAGTGGAGCGATCAGGAACCTTTTGGCGATGAATATATTTCCAGTATTATGAACGAGTATGATTTGTGAAGCTGAACCAATATTTACATGTGAGAGACACTAGCAGTACCCCCCCCCCCCAGTACGTGGGGAACTTTGAGACTAAAATTATGCAATAGAATTGATTAAGAACCCTTTCTTTAATTATGTTCCAAATATCACATTAATATGTTGATAAATAAAAAAGTTACAGGTGTTTAATGAGACTAGTCTAAATTCTTGATTATTTTAGAATTTAATTAAAACTCATGAGCGGTGTATTTTGGTCAGAAATATAGTAACGAAAGGGTTAAACCGTTAGCATTTAAATAGGTCATATCTGGCTCAAATGTTCATTTTGTGTTCAAACCAACCAAATCTGGCCTCTTTCATCTACCCTACAATTTCATTATATTTCTCAGAGTAATCTGAATACTAAAGGGTTAACATTCGTGTTTCATATAGGCACAGGTTGGATAGTTAGGTGAGATCTGATGGTCTCAAAAGCTGCATCATACTCCATTGTTTATTTTGGCATGGTTTCTATGGCTATATGCCTTTTCACCATTCAGGACATTTTAAAACTTTCATTATTTAGATCAGTGGTTCTCAATCCGGGTCCATATGACTCCTGAAAATCTATATAAGATTTTTGTGAGTCCACTAAACAAAATAGTAAATTGGGGATTTTAAGGGCCCCTGTAAAAATTTTACTTTAGACTTATGTGTTGGTATGTATTGCAAGAAAGAGCTAGATTTCTTTCTGTAACATTTTACATAGTTAAACCTACACAAGTCAGTGTGTGAAAAACTAACCAGGAATTTTGAAAGAAGTTTCTATAAAACTAGTTTTTAAACATCAAATGGCTATGGAGGCCCACCAAAATAAAATAGTAATCAAAAGAAGTCCATGGATAAGAAATGGTTGCCAGTTATTTTTGAAATTTAATACTGAACCAATTCTGTTTGCTAATCATAATTTTATCTAGTTTTATCATTCACTTCAAATATAAACCATTATATACAGTATAGTATCTTAATGTAACAGCTATCTAATGTGCTTATGTCCCCTGATCAAAAATTAGGAAGAAGGTTATACACAGCTTGTGTGTAATCTTCTTCCTAATTCTTGAACTCAGTGTGGAGTGTAGGTTATTAACAAGATATATCCATCAATCTCTTGTATCTGCCATGTACACTACAGATTTCTGTGGTACTGGTGAAGATAGGGTAGCCATAACCCCTCTAATGCTGGTGCCATGATGGAAAGCATTAGTACACTCTATAAAGTCGTTGGTGATAGGAAGTGCGTTTAGTCAAAGAAAGTTTCCCCAAAATGCAATGTTTTCATGAGATATAGTCCTGGATCCATCTAGAATAGATAAAAACTGACACTGTCCATAATGACCCGCTCAACCTATGACAACATGAACAAGTGGACATATGATGAAGAAGATAATGATGATGATGAAGATAATGATGATGATGAAGATAATGATGATGATGACACCCATGCACGCACTCTTTTATTCTTCTTGTTTCAACCATTTGGCTTTGACCATGCTGAGGTACCGCTATGGAAATATACTTTTGTTTATATTTTCAGAAAATTAAGATTAATAATAGTGATTAATATTACTGTGAATTTTAAATCCATCACTAGAGGGAATTTTTTTTTTTTGTCCTAGATGCAAAATTCCATAGTTTTCTTTTTTCGCATGCTTCCATAGTTGTTCTTGCACATGTTCTTGTGTCAGGATTGACCTTACAGACCTTTATTTCTCAGAGAATTCCACTGCAATTATTATCTACTATGCAACGGACAAGTAATAGAAAGAAATACATGTCAATTTAAGTGACATTTCAATTTATTTTTTTCAATAGTTTTAGCCATATTGGACTGAACTTGGCGCTAGGTTTATTGATTATGTTTACATGTAGAGCTATATGCATGTATGTGTCTCTACAGCATAAAATTTCTATTATTGACAAAGAATTGCAGTGAAGACCACAGAAAATAACATAATTGTGTTGTATAGGCCATTGAGGAGTCCTCTATGTGGTTGTTGAACCTATTAAAAAAATAGCAGCCAAATCCCCTTTAGAGCCACACCTCATAGTATAAAATAAAAATGGATACGTTGTATGATGTAATTATAGAATAATTGTATCTGATAAACAAACAGGATGTGATAGATGTAATACAAATGCTTTCTGGTTGTAAGGTCAGCATGACCAGAGTAGACCTGGGGCTAAACAACAACAACAGCTACAGCAATTACAGCATTACTGAGTTAGGTTATTGTATACATACACAGAATGCTGTCATGCATTTGAAAAAACAGCTGTTTGTAATAATTGCTTAGAATCTTGGAGACTGTGATCTCTAAGGTCACTCAATCAATGCTCCCCTCTCTCTCTCTCTCTCTCACACACACACACACACGTATGCATGCACATCTACATAAGTGTATGAATCTTTAAACCTTTAGTATTTGTAGATTGGCAGAATCAATAGTAATGATGGACAATATTCATTGCATTTAGTTAGGTGGTGAGCTGGCAGAACTTTTAGCATGTTGGCCAAAATGCTTAGTGGCATTTTGTCCATCTTTACATTCTGAGTTCAAATTCTGTTGAGGTTAACTTTACCTTTCATCCTTTCAGGGTTGATAAAATAAGTACTAGTTGAGCACTGGGGTCGATGTAATTGACTAGTCCTCTCCTCCCAACTTACTCCCAACTGCCAAAATTTGAAACTAATCTTCCTTGCATTTAGTCAGGTTTGAATATTACCAGGTCTGACTTTGCTCTTCATCCTTTCAGAGTCAGTATAATAATAAATTTACAAGTCGATCACATGCATCCCTTCAAGTTTGAGTCCTTGTTCCTAAGCCAGAAGTCAAAATTACTTCAAATAAATGTTCAAACAAATGTTTGAGATGAATTACTGTTAATGTATCTATAAGTTTATGTACCAGCTTGTCAGTTCTCAGGCAAACCATCCAACCCATACCAACATGGAAAGTGAATGTTAAATAGCGATGATGATGATGATGTGTGTGTGTGTGTGTCTGTGTTTGAACCCCACCACTGGTTAACAACTGGTGTTGGTGTGTTTGTGTCGCCATAACTTAGTGTTTTGGCAAAATAAACTAATAAAGTAAATATCAGGCTTTAAAAAAATGTACCGGGGTTACTTCATTTGACTAAAAATTTTTCATGGTGGTGCCCCAGCATGGCCACACTCTAATGACTGAAAGATAAAAATAAAAGGAAAAGACTTTTTATTTTATTTATTTATTTATTTTATTTGTTTTTGGATAGCGCTGACTCTATCTGGTGTTAATATCTCTTTCCCCTTCAGTTTATTTACATGTCATATCTGAGAATTGGCCGAGACAAACTATTGTAATATTAATTTTGAGTTAAAGTTGAATTAATCATATATTACAAGTATTATTTACATAATAATCTTCCAATATTTTCATCCTGTTATCTAAAGTTGGTCTTTATTTAATGGGTATTAAAGGACATTATTCATCGTCAACATCATCATCATTTAACATCCGTCTTCCATGCAGGCATAGGTTGGATAGTTTGACAGGAGCCAGCCAGGTAGAAGACTACCCCTGGCTACTGTGTCTGTTTTGGCAAGGTTTTTATGGTTGGATGCCCTTTCTGACACCAACCACTCTGCAGAGTGGACTGAGTTTTGAAATATCTTTGGAAGGTAATTTTACCAGTCAAAAGACATATACTGGTTCTATTTCACTTCTTTTCATTATTATAAGTCAACTAATGGAGTGAGCTGGCAGAACCATTAGCATGCCAGACAAAATGTTTAGTAGCATTTCATTTGTTTTTACATCATGCATTCAAATAGTGCTGAGATCAGCTTATCTTTCATCCTTTCAGGGTCATTGAAATAAGTACCAGTTGAGCACTGGGGTCAATATAACTGACTAGTCTCATCCCTAACAAAAATAATTTCAGGCCTTGTGCCTATAGTACAAAGGATTATTACATTAACTAGTTAATGAATTAGCCAATTAATTTATTGATTTCTTGACTAATCACTTGATCAATAAATCAATGAGTCAATTGGTTTGTCATCATCTTTTCATCACTATATTCAAACTGGTTTGGATGTATTGCATTGTGACAGACCTGGAGCTACAAGAGCATATCCTTAATGAGGTGGGGAAAATCAATGAAAGGATTCAGACAAGATAACTGATGGACCGATTAATGAAATGATTAGTGAAACAATTGATTAGTTAATCAGTTAACTAGTTGCTCAGTAATGATAAAAAGAAGTGAAAGAGAATCAACCTACCTGATTTCATTGGCAAAATGATCGTCTTGAGATATAACATCTGTTTCAACACATGATTTCACATTGAGTATCTTGCAAAACAGATACAAAAAGATGCTGCTGTAGCTGCTGCTGCTGCAGCTGTTGTTTGATTTTGTTTTCAACACTTTTTTAATTATAAATTTTTGTATAATGATAGGAAAAAATAATGAAACAAAAAAAGCAAAGCAAAACAAAATTAACTATACTAGTTTTAGTACAAAATGGCATATTAGATAAATTAAAAATATATATTGGGTTAAAAAAAAAAATCAGATCTACATTACTGGAATAATCTTTATAACTGATATAGTTCTTTCCTTTTTTTTCTCTTTCACAAAACTCAAAAATAAAAGTGATATAAAAATGAAACTTTATAAAAGTTAACATTCCATATAACAAAAAACAAACAGACGTACAAAACAACCAAAAAACAAAAAAAATGCTGCGAAAGATTTTATGTTAATTTACTTCTTTTTAGTTTTTTATTGTTCCTGAATTCTTCAGATTCAAGAATATACATATTGTATACTTTCTGAAGAATTCTTGTAAGATTTCTAAATTATTGATGTATGTTTTGCAAAATATTGATGTATATTTTCTAAAGTTAAATTTCTTATTTTTGTCTTGAAACATTTTCATTAGTTTTCTACTATCTGAATGAATTTTTATGGAATAAAATTTGTTTTTATATTTTAACAAAAGAATAATAGCAGTCATCGTTCATTTGTTTCTTATTTTTCTCTCCTTTTTTCTTTCTTCCCACTGACTGACTTGTCCATTTTTTATGAACAGAAATTACTACGATATTATTTTATTCTGCGATTTTTCCCATTTGTGTTGCATAGGCATGTTGCATGGTACTTATGAGCATACATACATTGTTTAAGAGTATGTGACTCTGTTTCTGTATGTGTGAGTATATGTTTGTGCATGCAGGTGCATATATATGTATATTATTCATATGTATACATATATATATATATATATTGGTGTGTATGTACATATATATATGTGTGTATATATATAAACATATACATTTTTATATATGTGTATGTATATAGATATATATATACATATATGTATATACATATATATGTGTGTGGGTGGGTGGGTATATACATGTATATATGTTTACACACACACACACAAAGTTGTTGGCTGATTGGCAAGAAAATCCGAGTTAAAAATTTTAGAATTCTAAATTAGCAGTTATGTGTATTTACACTAAACCTGCAATGTAAATAGATGTTGTAAAGTCGGTATTGTTTCTATTTCTTTTTCTCTTACATTTCTTATTACTTTTTGTTCTCTTTGATAAAGTGTGTTACCCTGAAATGTTCCTTTCTTATTTCTTTTGTTAGTGTATTTATTTCCATTTCACACATTCTTTATTATTGTTTTCTGTCATGTTTCTGTGCTTTTCCCACAATGTGTTTTCTTGTTCAAATTTATGTCATCTATTTGTTTTATTTCTTAACCTTATTCACCGTCGTCATCATCATCATTATTTAGTATCCCCTTTATCGTGCTTGCAAGGGTCAGACGGAGCTTGTTGAACTTTTCCTTTTGCCAACTGTCATCTGTTTCCAAGCAAGGTAATGTTTTCTCATATCTAAACATATAATTTTACAGCCAGCTGGTTTTCCTTTTGCTAATGAATCACTAACGAATTGTGAAGTGGATTGATTATACAGGCTTAATGAGTGAGGTTCTATATGGTCTCTCAGCCTGCTGCAACTAGAAGTTACATGTTCCTCAAATTATGCTCTGCTGACTCAAAAATGTTCACATTCACAGAAGATTGGAAACAAACAACCCCACTTGTATGACAGTGGTGCTCATTTACAACCATCACATGAAGTCTGGACAATAGTTGGCACAAACACACACAGATACACACACACACACTCGCGTGCATGCACACTCATGCTCACATGCGTGCACACAATCTCTCTCTCAATCCACTCAAGGATTTGATCAGCTTGGAGCTGTAGTAGAAAATACTTGCTCAAGGTGCTGTACAGTGGGACTGAAGCAAGACTCCATGGTAGAGAAGCAGGATTCTCAACCACATACCTCTCCTACACTTATAGTCACAGTTATGCCTTTTATATTTGTATTTTTTTTTTGTCTTTTACTCTTTTACTTGTTTCAGTCATTTGATTCTGGCCATGCTGGAGTACCGCTTTTAGTCGAGCAAATTGACTCCAGGACTTATTCTTTGTAAGTCTAGCACTTATTCTATTGGTTTCTTTTGCCGAACCGCTAAATTACGGGGATGTAAACACACCAGCATCGGTTGTCAAGCGATGTTGGGGTGACAAACACAGACATACAAACATATACACATACACACACATACATACATACATATATATATATATATATATGTCTTCTACATATATATATATGTCTTCTACTATAGCATCGGGTTGACCAAAAGCCTTGTGAGTGGATTTGGTAGACGGAAACTGAAAGAAGCCCATCGTATATATGCGGTTCGGCAAAA
>NC_068984.1:60253136-60256794 GCF_001194135.2 Octopus bimaculoides
AAGTGCTAGGCTTACAAAGAATAAGTCCTGGAGTCAATTTGCTCGACTAAAAGCGGTACTCCAGCATGGCCAGAATCAAATGACTGAAACAAGTAAAAGAGTAAAAGACAAAAAAAAAATACAAATATATATATATATATGCATATATACGATGGGCTTCTTTCAGTTTCCGTCTACCAAATCCACTCACAAGGCTTTTGGTCAACCCGATGCTATAGTAGAAGACACTTGCACAAGGTACCATGCAGTGGGACTGAACCTGTGGTTCATAAGGAAGATACTTACCACACAGCCACTCCTATGCCTGTGTCTGTTCATCTATTTGATGAATGCGTGTGTGTTCTGTTTGACATTTTGTCCGTAAAGTAAAATTTTTGTTTGTATCTATCCAAGGAAATTTCATAAATCAATCTCTAATAGTTTTTGCTTTTTGACTGTCATCTCTCTTTCCATTTCATTTTCATAATCCCCTCATTTTTTGATTTATATTCAAGCTATATCATCCTGCAAATCAATTAAAAATTAGTGTACAATATTTCAAAAATGTTTTACATTCAGTTTTCCATGCTTCCATGTGAGTGTGATGACTACTTTGTTAGAACAATTAATTTTACGGCCAGCTTGTTCTCCTTTTGCTAATGAATCACTAACGGACTGTGAAGTGGATTGATTATACAAACTTAACGAGCAAGTCTCTGTGTGGTCTCTCAGCCTACTGCAACTGGAAGTCTCATGCTCGTCAAATTATCCCCTGCCGACTCAAAAATGTTCACATTCAACAGAGTTATCAGCATTACACTAAGTATGGTAAAGATGAGGTTGATTATGGCTTGAAAGCCTTCAGCAATAACAACTGCAAAGAAAGCAGTGGACCTTGTTTGTGTCAGCTTGACAAAATCTAGAAAGTTCTTAGTGCAGTCACCTTCATTTTTGATCTTCTTCTTGTTTCAGTCATGTGACTGTGGCCATGCTGGTGCACTGCTTTGAAGAATTTTAGTTGAATGAATTGATCCCATTACTTCTTTATTTATTTTTTTCGTAAAGCCTGAAACTTATTCTATCAGTCACTTTTTACTGAACCGCTACCTTACAGGTATGGAAAAATCACCAACACTAGTTTTCAAGCAGTGAAAGGGAACAAACACAAATAGGAAGAGAGAGAGAGAGAGAGAGAGAGAGAGAGAGAGAGAGAGAGAGAGAGAGAGAGAGAGAGAGAGAGAGAGAGAGAGAGAGAGAGAGAGAGAGAGAGAGAGAGACACACACACACACACACACGACAAGCTTCTTTCATCTGTCTACCAAGTCCTCTCACAAGGCTTTGGTCAGCCTGAGGCTACAGTAGAAGACACTTGCCTTAGGTGCCATACAGTAGGACTGAACCCAGAACCATGTGGTTAGGAAGTAAACTTCTTACCACACAGCTATGCCTGGCTGTGGGAGTAAGAAGTTTCCTTTGTAATTCCATGATTCTAAATTCAATCCTATCCCACTATGTGGTATTTTGATAAAGTGTTTTCTGTTATAGTTTTAGGTTGACTCGAGCTTTGTGAGAGAAACTTGGTAGTTGGAATCTGTGCGCAAGACTTTCAGATTGACTATACATATCTATGGGAAGCTGACTTTGGTTGTTGTTTAATCCTTTAGCAATTAAACTCTATAATTTAGTAGTTCAGCCAAAGAGTAAGTACCAGATTTGAAAAAAGAAAAAGTACTGGAGTCCATTTGTTCAACTAAAAACTCTTGAAGTTGCTGCCCCAGTATGAACACAATCTATTTACTGAAACAGGTAAAAGACAAGAGACAAAGGTAAAAAATATTAAAAGAATGACTGACAGAGTTGACCTTAGTGGGATTTGAACTCAGAGCACAGAGAGGTGGAACAATACTGTAAGGTGTTAACACCAAACACTCTAATGACTGCACCACCACTTTGTTTTGGCAGTACACTTCAATTTCTATAGGCAAGAGATCATATGAACCTGTTTTCTGCACTGGATTGGTTTGCTACCCAGTTCGGGACTGATGATAGGCTTTTATAGATGTTGAACTGTGTACAAGGATTTGAACTCATCACAACAGACTAATTACTTGTCTAATAAATATGTAGAGTTTTTGGTGAGGTGGTGCAATATGTGAGACCTTCATATGTCTTGTAAGACCATGAATCTTCCCTTGGATCTTCATGGAACTTCTCTCTAAAGTGCTTTAATTTTATAGAAGACAAGTACTCACCCATCTTTGCAAATTTTACACTTTCGTTGCATTTAAACTGGTCATATCCAGCCCAGATATTCTCCCTGTTTTATGTTCAAACTAGCCAGATCCAACCTATCACACAGACCTTCAATGCCATTCTAAAAATATACAATCACATAATCAAAATTTCAAAGCTACAAAATAATGCATGATTAATTAAAAACAATCTGAATGAAAAAGCATTACGTTTGACAGAGAAATAGGAATGCTAAAGGGTCAAAGAAAAAGCGTGGGCCCATACAGCTCGGAGCTAGTGGCACTACAAGTGTTACCATGAGATTACAGACAGCAATGCATCCTGTCTGATTCTCTAACAATTCTGTCAATTTATCTCTGCTCAGATTTCATACTTTAGTTTTTGACCTAAAAAAAGATGAAAGGCAAAAGTTGGCTTTGGCAGGATTTGAACTTAGAGCTCAGAAATCCAAAACTATTATAAGGCATTTTATCTGGTTCTCAAACAATTCTGCCTATTTACTACCATACATACATACATACATACATACATACATACATACATACATACATACATACATACATTCTATTGTGTGGTCGGTGTCAGGAAGGGCTTCCATCTGTAGAAACCATGCCAAAGCAGATATAGAGTCTGGTGCAGTTCTCTGGCTCATCTGTATTTGTCAAAGCATCTAACCCATGCCAGCACAGCAAAGGGGATATTAAATGGTGGTGGTGATGGTGATTATGTTGATGATGATGACGATGTTGTGTGTGTGTATGTGTGCATGTGTGTAATGAACTAAATGGTTTACAGTATTTAGTTCTGCGTTCTAACAGTGCTGGGAGCCACTTTGACTTTTCATCTCACCATGGACCTTATCAACTAACTAAACCCGCTTCATTGAAAATTAATTTAAATGAATAAATCATCCTTTCTAAATTTTGGGGGTGTTTTGGCAATGTATGAAATAAATTATATTCTGTCCTTGCTGTCTAAGTAATGAAATGTACCCCTATTTACATTGACTCTGTTTACGCATAGACTGACTGAGCTAGTAACAGTTAAATGTTTTTGTCTGAGACACATCTCATTACTGTTGGTCAGATGCAAAAAATGTATGAACTCCTTGGTCGACACTGATTTAACCAGCAGCTACAACTTGAAATTACACACAGACACACACACACACGCACAGACACACATGCACGCACACACATAAATATTTACATATATGTAAGTATTTATGTGTGTGTATATATATATATATATATATATATACAGTGCATGCATGTGTGTGTGTGTCTATATATATATGTATATAATAATATTTTACCCATTACCCATGTTCTCATACTGAATATATACGATGCAGTAAATATTTTCTGCAGATATATTCCTGGAATTAGCGTGCCAAAACGAAGACTTTTGAATTTTACCATTAAG
>NC_068984.1:60256804-60259503 GCF_001194135.2 Octopus bimaculoides
CAAAACGAAGACTTTTGAATTTTACCATTAAGCTGTAATTAGCAGAACCATATGCACGCGCACCCATGGCGGTGGGCAACTCTGTATACGATTCTGATGATTGCGGTTACATTACAAATCAGGCTGGTCAACGTTAGTGGTCAACGTTATTTTTTAAAAATATATATGTATATATATAGACACACAGATATTCATTATATACATCCATCTATCCACACATGTATGTATGTATGTTTGTATGTATGTATATAATGTATACATGTACATATATATATATATATATATATATATATGTGTCGTGTTGTTTTAGATTTAGTGACAAACAGGAGAGAGGGTGGAACTTGAAAGAATTCATTAATCCTAAGAGAAGACATTTTCTAATATACTTTACATCTTGTTTTTATATTTTGTGTGTGTGTTTTATTTTCTCTTCTCTTGTTTGTCTTGATTGTTTAGTTCTGTTTTACCTATGTATGATTTGAAAATATTTGATGGAAAAAAACCCCCAAAAAACTACAAACAACTTTTTAAATAAATATCCTATATAGACTGAAGTCATCGTCTCAATTCTGTCCCTCTGGACAACATGAAACCTGAGGTTTTGACCAATGTACTTCGTAAACTGAATATAAAGATTTTTTTTCTTATTTTTAGTGGTAGGGGATTATTTTTGTAGATGTAAGGTAAACTATTTTCTTTTCAGCATCATTCTTTTTCCTCTTTTATTTTAGTCTTTCTTTCACTCTTTTGTCCCTCTCTCTCTCTGTTTGCTTGTTTAAGATGTTTTAAAGTTCTTAGAGGAAATAGAATATTAAAGATGATATCCAAATCACGTTCTGTAATCTTGCACAAAAAAAGATGGCTTAGTTATCATACAAGTTATCCTCTTGATAGGATTTCTAAAATAGTTTTCAAATGAGGTTTTGTTGCATTTTTTTTTTGGTTGTTGCTGCTGTTGTTGTTATTGTTATTGTTGTTAATGTGGTGAGCTGGCAGAATTGTTAGCACATTTGACAAAAATGTTAAGCTGCATTTCTTCTGACCCTCTATATCCTGAGTTCAAATTCCATCAAGTTTGACTTTGCCTGTCATCCTTTCAGGGTTTATAAATTAAGTAACAGTGAAATACAAATTTCAGGCCTTGTGTCTTTAGTAGAAAGAATTATTATTATTATTATTATTATTATTATTATTATTATTATTATTATTATTATTATTATTAAACTTTCTATCCGAGCTCTACTGAGCATTCTATTTCAATCTCCTTCAGCCATTTATCTTGGCTCAACCCAAGACTAAAGAAAACAACTCTTGCCCAAGACACCACATTGTAGGATCAAGTATGGGATACCTTGGTTGTGAAACAATTTTCTTAACCTCTAAGCAGTGATACATACCATATTACATTTATGAGACCCTACTGTATTTTTATATTTTACTTGTTACATTCACTGGACTGCAGCCATGCTTGGGCATATCTCTCTCTCTCTCACACACACACACACACACACACACACACACACACACACACACACACACACACACACACACACACACACACACACACACACACACACACACACACACACACACACATGCACACAGACACACACACACACACCATCATCATCAGTTAATGACTTGTTTCCCATGCTGGCATGGGTTGTATGGCTTGACAGGAACTGGTAAAGCCAGGGGCCACATCAGGTTCCCTAGTGTGTTTTGGTTTGGTTTTTATGGCTGAATGCCCTTCCTAATTCCAACTGCTTTACAGAGTGTACTGGGTGCTTTTTATATGGCACCAGCACCCACACCAATGCTTTTTATGTGGCACATTGGTTTTAGGATCTCAATTCTGTTGTGGTGGGCAGGTTTTCTTGAGTACAGCAATGTGCCACATTTCTTGGTCCTCTGTCATCTCCTTCATAAGGTTCAACGTTTTGAGATTAGCCTTCAATACTTCATAGGTCTCCCTCTTCCACAACCTCCCTCCACTCCCATCCATATATATATCTGATGGGATTCCACACAATTTCCATCTACTATATTTTCTTTCAAGGTATTGGACAACCCTGAGTTATTGTATAAAGCACTTGCCCAAGGTGCCACACAGTGGCACCTGAATCCAAGATCATGTGGCTGCAAAACAAGCTGCTTCTTAACTATCCAGCCATTTTTGTGCCTCTAACATCCTAAAGTACTTCTTCTCAGCTGCATTGTTTTGAACTATGGTTTATAGGTATAAATGAGGATTTATTAATGGTATAGTAAAAGATTTGTAGATAATATCCAAACATGGCACAGGTGTGGTTGTGTGGCAAGAAGCTTGCTTCTCTACTGCATGGTTCCAGGTTCAGTCCCACTGTATGGCACCTTGGGCAAGTGTCTTCTACTTTAGCCTCGGGCCAACCAAAGCCTTTTGGTGGATTTGGTAGATGGAAACTGAAAAAAGCCCATTGTCTATATATATATATATAATAAAGTAAAGTTGTGGAATACCGTACGAGTGGAAATATATATGAAAGAAGGTTTGAAAATGCACTTATTTTTAAAAATATTTATTTACTTAACCGGTTTCACTTTTTTAGAAAAAGATTATCAAAAGTCTTTGAGAATAATAAAAAATGTTAAAAAACAGTTTGAGTATTAAAATGCATATATACATTCTTTGATGATAAAATATATTTAAATATATTTTA
>NC_068984.1:60259961-60279399 GCF_001194135.2 Octopus bimaculoides
TGTGCGTATGTATGTGTGTGTGTGTGTGTGTGCATGGTTTGGTGGTTTATCTGTTAGTATGTTTGTGTGTGTGTGTGTGTGTATGACGTAGTGGAAGAAATTAGTAGCAGGACTGGTTAGTGGACGCTATAGACAGTGTAGGTAGATGGTCAACAGGTGGTTATTTGAGTGTGTGTGTGTTCGTGTTTGTGTGGGGTTGTAGGTGTTATATATATATACCTGTGTGTGTATCTTTGTGTCTGTGTTTGTCCCCCCATCACCACTTGACAACTTGTCCCCCCATCACTGCTTGACAACATATCAACTGGTGTTGGTATGTTTACGTACCTGTAAATTAGCAGTTTGGCAAAAGAGCCCAATAGAATAAGTACTAGGCTTGCAAAAAAAAGTCCTATGGTCAATTTGTTTGACTAAAACCTTTCAAGGCAGTGCTGTAGTATGGCCACAGTCAAATGACTAAAACAAGTAAAAGAATAAAATGGATTGGCCTCTACTTTTTAACAAGATGATTTATTATTTCCCATTCTCACCCATTATTGCTTATTTATAATAAAAGAAAACTTGTGTGTGAAATTTTCTATAGGCTTAAATTTTGATTTGTTTAGCTTATTTGCCGCTGTTGAATTTCAAGTTTGCTGTTCCTGTATATTTTCGATAATATATTATTCAATCAAAGTTTGTTGAAGTTATTATTCAATTTTCACTTTTGCGATGGTATCCTAGTGTCTGACGTTTATCTGTAGTCTGCTGATCTTGTTTTGGAGGAGAATTATTGCTGCTGGTAATGTTGATGTTGTTGTTGACTAATCTGTCTCAACTCTGGTTTTGTAGTTCTGTTATATACACATAATTCACTAAAATCTTCTTCTCCTCAGCATTTCTGATAGGGCTTTTTTAAAATCTTTATTGTAATGTTTGTTATAATATTGGCTTCACATTTTGACACAAGGCCAGCAGCTCCAGGTAAGTGGATAAGTCAATTACATTGACCCCCAGTACCCAACTGGTACTTATTTTATTGACCCTAAAAGGATGAAAGGCAAAGTTGACCTCGGCAGAATTTGAATCAGAATGTAGCAACAGATGAAATGCCACTTAGTATGTTGCTCAGCCTGCTAATGATTCTGCCAGCTCACCCCCTTAAGGCATGTTATAATTTTGGATTCAAATTTTGGCACAAGAGCAGCAAGTCCAGGGGAGGGAGTAAGTCAGTTATATCAACCTCAGTGCTCAACTGGTACTTATTTTATCGACCTGAAAGGACAAAAAGGCAAAAATCAACCTTGGCGGAATTTGAACTGAGAACATAAAGGCAGATGAAATGCCGGTAAGCATTTTGCCTGATATTGTAACAATTCTGTCAGCTTAACAAGTCTTAAGGCATCTTGTAATATTGATGACTGAAACATATATTTACAATTTAAAGAGGGGGAGTAATAACATAGAAATGTCTACCATGGCCTCTCTTTTTTTTTCTTTTTTACTATTATAGGCACAAGGCCTGAAATTTAGGGGAGGGGAATAGTCAATTACATCAACCCCAGTGCTCAACTGGTACTTAATTTATCAACCCTGAAGGAGGAAAGGCAAAGTCGACCTCGGTGGAATTTGAACTCAGAACAGCGACGGCCGAAATACTACTAAGCATTTCATGCAGCATGCTAACGTTTCTTATTTCTTTATTGCTCACAAGGAGCTAAATATAGAGGGGACAAACAAGGACAGACAAGGAGATTAAGTCGATTACATCATCCCCAGTGCATAACTGGTACTTAATTTATTGACCCCGAAAGGATGAAAGGCAAAGATGATCTCGGCGGAATTGGGACTCAGAAGGTAACAGCAGACGAAATACCGCTAAGCATTTTGCCCGGTGCTCTAACGTTTCTTATTTCTTTATTGTCCACAAGGAGCTAAACATAGAGGGGACAAACAAGGGCAGACAAAGGGATTAAGTCAATTACATCGACTCCAGTACGTAACTGGTACTTAATTTATCGACCCCGAAAGGATGAAAGGCAAAGTCGACCTCGGCGGAATTTGAACTCAGAATGTAACAGCAGATGAAATACCGCTAAGTATTTCGCCCGACGCACTAACGTTTCTGCCAGCTCGCTGCCTTTACCATGGCCTCTCTTGACACTCTTACATCTTTATTTTCCCCATCATACTCATACTTGCTTTTTTTTTTCTCATCCTTTCACAGTATTTTTCCCTCTATCATCACTCTCTTTTCTATTCACTCTCTCAGTCAAACTTGCTTTGAATGAAGAAAACATTGAACAGAGTAGACTAGTTAGTGCCACATTGGATAAAGCAATTTCTCTGATACTAGAGAAGCCATAATCAAATTCATGTGACACACTGTAAAATGTTTGGTGAAAGAACTTAATCTAACCCCCACCTTCCCTGCACTAACCATTATGCCTAATCCTTCTTCACCATAACAGCAGTTCTCTGGAATCTCCTCCTCAGTTATGTCTTTACTGCAGACATTTACCTGCAACAACTTAAATGGAACACTAAGGCATTAGTCTCACTAGTCTCGAAGGGCCTGCAAGAGCTCCAGCCCAACTAGGAGAGTAGTAACTCTAAATAAGGACTGACTAGTATATTGATGGTGCATCCAGTTTGTGTCAACATGAGTTCTTGCATTTATCTGAGCTTTAACATTACTTTGACCATTCTCTCTTTGGCTCTTGGAAAATGGTACTTGATTCACTGAGTGCATCATGTTTATTTTGGATCAGTCTTTACTACATGTTGTATCCTGCTTAAGTAATGCATAACTTCACCATAGTAGTTAAATAGCGCTTTTGTGATTAATAAATTAACAGCTTTAATTTCAATATTACATAAAGGGAAGACAATATTCAGCTACTTGGTCAATAAAACATTAATTTTTAATGAAGTAGGTGCTGGTGGTTTATTGAAAAAACTACTTAGTTCAACATTAAATTCACTGATTCAAGAAGGCAAAAAATTCATTGACTAAAGAAGGCAAAAAAAAACCAAAAACAAAAAAGAACATACCTATGGGTACTGAACCTCCCAACCATGGATGGTAAACACGAGACATTAAAATCTTTGAGGCCCTTAAGTACAGCCTTCTATAAAAGTCTGGGTTTTGCATTAAAAAATACATTTTTGTTGATGACTTAGTATTATATCTATTCCAATGTTCTTAAACTGTCTCAGAAACATCTATAAAAATAAATATACATTCATATTTCTTATTTTTTAAAATATTTATACTTACATTTTCACAATAAATATAATTTCATTTTTTTCATATATTTAATAAAATCTTCTTTAATGCAGCCTTATTAGATTGCACTTAATTTAATTTGGCCTTCAAATACAAAAAGGCTGCCCCACCCCCAGCTCCAGACTTTTGAACAAGTGATAAAAAAAAAATGAATAAATTAGTATGTTTTATTTGCCATTTTTTTT
Organism: Octopus bimaculoides; assembly: GCF_001194135.2. NCBI lineage: Eukaryota > Metazoa > Mollusca > Cephalopoda > Octopoda > Octopodidae > Octopus > Octopus bimaculoides. The sequence continues at coordinate 60,263,415 of NC_068984.1, forward strand.
TTCATAAGAAATTTCTCTGGTTATTGGCTACTTTGAGTTACAAAAGCCAATCAATGGAATATTCTCCCTCTCCCCAGAATCTTGCTTTATTGTGTAATAAGATTTGTACAGAGAAAATAAAACATATGAAATATTTTTGTTTCCAATAAATATATCATTTTCTATTGTAAATTTGAAATTTTTGTATAAAATTTCATTCTCTTTTCTATAGTTTTATTTTCTTTTAATGCATTCTTATTTCCTTTCATTATTATTCTAGAAATTATTTTATTGTTTTTTGGCACTGTAAATTTGAAATATTTATTTGTATATCAAAACTGACTTTATGTGTCAGTAATGCAATATACCATTTATAGCTGTTGTGTAGATGTTTTGTCTTCTCGTTTCAGTTTTATCATAGTTTGAAGGAGACATTTTAAAGAGAACTTGAGTTAGTTGGTCAATTTAAATAATATACAAAAACATAGTTGTTGAAATATGTTTTGAATATCTGGCTTATATCAAATTGATCTCTTTTCTTATTGTTCTTGTTTATAGATATATTTCATGAGTGAATGTCATTGAATATTCTTTATGATGGTCATAGCACTAAATTAAACTTGGTAGAGAACCATAGCACCAATCATGCACACACACACACGCGCACACACGCACACATGCACACACGCACACACGCACACACACACACACACACACACACACACACACACACACACACACACACACATTTTATAAACTAATCAACAAACACCCCTTTTTTTTTATCACTACTGATACTAAAACAATAATTGTTTCATTATATTTTTATATTCTTTAAAATATTTAAGAGCTATAAAATAAGTATTCTTTGTTAGTAAAATGTTACAAAAACATGAGAGGAAAATCCCATAAAGACATGATTTTTTTAATGGCAAGAGCAAGGTCTGCTGTAGTGTTCTGAAGCATTTATATAAATTATGAACGTTCTTGAAAAATTCATGCATGCTACTCCTATAAATACTATTCTATAACTATGAATTTTATTCCCTTTCTTCACAACTGAAGTGCTGCCAATTCACATATCTGGGGAAGTATTGCTGCTCTAAGATCTAGCATCCTTGGTTGCATCCATCTTAAAACCCTATAGCTGACTGTTTAAATCACTTAATATCAACTCCCATAAGACCACCTATACTGTAAGTGATCAGGTTCAAATTAAAATCTTGCTAAAACTCTAATCTCTGTTGAACAACATCAGAATAATATAATAATATATATAATAGTGACAGTTTTTACACTAAGCTCTTAAAGAACTCTTGATTATTTTGAAAATTAACTGAAACAGTTAGGCATGTTACTAACTGTAACTGCTGTAACAGTCACTGTAACTGCTGATAAGGCAAAATGGCAGTCATTAGAGTGATGATTGCCTCTTTGCATTATGAGTTCAAATTCTGCTGATGTCAGCTTTGCCTTTCATCTTTTGGAGATTGATAAAGCACCAGCCTAGTACTGGGGTCGACACTTCTGTCTCCCCCCCTCTCTCTTTGTTTCTGTCTGTCTGCCTATCTGTTTCTTTGTCTCTTTCTTTCTTTCTTCTACTTTTTTTCTTTTTCTCAAAGAAATCAGCTGTGGCCAAATCTGAAAAGGGATGGGTTCTGACAGGTTTAAATGCTCAAGACAAAGTTGTATATCATGACAACATCATTACGATACTGTCATGAGGTGAATGTCCAAACCTATCATAAGCTTATGATAGAATCATAGAGATGTTGTTATGCATATGACATATCTTACACTAGAATTGTAAGCATACTGCTATGCACACAGCATGTGTTGTGATTGAATTGTAAGAATGCTCTCATATATATGGCATATTTTATAGAATAAGTGTAGCATCATGTGTACAGTATGTGTATCAGCTAGCAACCAGTAGTAAACAATTTCAATATTTTACCCCTTCACTCATCTACTGTTCTAACAGATTTTCGCTATGTGATTGCTCATTTGTTGAAGGACATTGTTGGGGAAATGTGTGAGATTAGATCTGGCCAATTTGAACATGAAACAAGTAAAAATATTTTGGCTTGATATGGTCGGTTTAAATGTTAAAGAGTTAAGACCAGATCAGCTGCTCCACTGAATCTAACTAATTCATTTTCAACTTATTACTGTTCTAACTGTAGATGATGGAAAATTCTAGCAGGTTCTGCTTTTCTGAACTAGCATTATGTGCATCACCTCTCCCCAGACACACTTGATGTATCTGCTTCTCCTCCTTTCATCCTCTATTCATTTTTTCATTCCCTTGTACTTCACCCAAATCTTCTTTCATAGAACTACAGCTCTGTACAGTTCATCCATATTTTTTTCCAACTCATCCAATTTAGAAAGGTATGTACTTTCCATAGCCACTGCTGGTCTTCAATAAGAAAATACATATTAAAAAAAAAACAAGGAGAAAAAGCAAAACCTTTATAAATTTGAAATGTTGCTCATGTGTGAGAAACTAATTTCCAATAATGGAAACATTGTGGCTTATTGATGATGGCTGAGAAGATTAAAACTGGTCTTTTGATAAGAGACTCGTGCAATTGTATCCCACCTCATGAATAAAGCAATGGAAATATGTACCTCTTCAAAATATTAACTTGGCAGCAAAAGAATGAATAATAATATTAAAAAAAAAAAAAATACACACAAAGAAAATGATTTAGTATTGGAGTTCTTAACTAATTGGAAAATTGACTTCTACTTTGGTCATTTATTATGACTAGATCAAATGGTGAACAGACTAGTGTGTAGACTACAGGAGAAAAGACTAGAAGAGACTAGCAATTATCCAATGATTTATAATGTCATTAAGTAATAATTTATTGTCATTAACAAGCTGGTCAAATTGGTTAATGAACCAAAATTTTCTCTTATTTTCCTGGAAAGAGTAAAAAATGAAAAAAAAGTTGATCATAAGAAAAAAAAAAGAATCTAACTTTAATGAGCTAACGAAGAAGCCATTATTTGGTTGGTTTGGCTTGCTAGAAATAGTAAAATCTCTCTTTCTCAAGTCACAATTTACCATATTAAATACAGCAAAGATGCATCAGATAATATGGTTTTACATAATACTAAAAAACAAAAAAAAAAGAATAAATTAGCCTTAATTGGAATGTTGACATTGGTCAACTTGATCAGAGATGACCAGGGGTAAATGATAATAACAACAATAATATACCACAATTTTATCTCTCTTATCCCTTGGTTTTCTTCTCTCTTCACACAACCTCTCCTAACTATCTGTCTTCAGGCTCACTTGTACTCTTGTAAGTCATATAGATTTTGATGAATTTCAATGGGCTATGCAAGAAACAGTGGGGCAACATTAGTTATGTATTATAATATTGAATTATGTATTATAATATTTATTTCTTTATTGTCCACAGAGGGCTAAACATAGAGGGGACAAACAAGGATACACAAAGGGATTAAGTCAATTACATTGACCCCTGTACATAACTGGTACTTATTTAATCGACCTTGGAAGGATGAAAAGCAAAGTTGACCTTAGTGGAATTTGAACTCAGAACATAATGACAGATGAAATACCGCTAGGCATTTTGCCCGGCATGCTAACGATTCTGCTAGCTTGCTGCCTTTATGTATTATAATATTGAAGCAACATTGGTGCAGTATTGATGCAACATTGCGGCAGCCCATGATGCAATATTTAGGGCAGTATTAGTGCAATATTTGGTGCAGGGGTAATACTGATGCAATATTGGCATAAAATTGATGCAATATTGGCATAAAATTGATGCAATATTTGTGCAACATTGATGCAATGTTTATGCCATATTAGTGCAACAGTGAGTGGAACATGGGGAAATCATTGATTCAACATTTCTACAACATTTGGAAAATATAAGTGCAACACTAGAACAATATTGGTTTGTTATTTGTGCAATGTTAATGTAACATCAATACAATATTAGTGCAATATTGAGACAATATTGGTATGATGTTTGATGTAGTATTGTTGCAACATTGGAGAAACCTTGGTGTAATATTGGTTTAACTTGAGAATAAAATAAGGATAACTTTGGGAAATCCTTGGTGCAATATTGAAGGAACACTGGGTCAATATTATTGTTTTATTCTTTTCAGTCATTTAATTGTGGCCATGCTGGAGCACCACCTAAAAGGATTTTAGTTGCAAAAATTGGCTCCAAGAGTTCTTTGTAAGCCTAGTATTTATTGTACTGATTTCTTTTACCAAACTGCTAAATTACTAAACACACCAGCATCAGTTGTCAAGTGATGGCAGGGGGCAAACATACTCACGCATGCACATACACATGCACACATGCACGCACAAACACACACACACACACATACGCATGCACACACACACACACACACACACACACACACACACACACACACAACGGGCTTGTTCCAGTTTCTGTCTAGCAGATCATTCACAAGGCTTTGGTCTGCCTGAGGCTATAGCATAAAACACTTGCCCAAAGTCCTGCGCAGTGGGACTGAACCTGGAACCATGTGGTTGGGAAGCAAGCTTTTTACCACACAGCCACTCCAGCACTTATTAGTTGAACATTTATGCAACTTATATACAATATTGGTGCAGCGTAGATAAAACATTGCTACTACATTTAGAGCAACATTAAATTAATACTAAGATAACACTGAGATGAGATTTGGTTTGATGTTTGTGCAAGATTGATGAAACATAAGTGCAATAATGGTGAAATATTTGTGGAATATTAGTGTAGCCTTCATGCAATGCTGGTGCAACATACGGATATATTTTCCAAAGTAAAATGTTTCTTTTAGATTCTTCTGGAAAAGTGAAAAAGAAAAAAAAAAAGAAAAAATAATGTTAGTCATTGATTATTAATATTTCCCCCTCACTGCATTTTTTTATCTTATTCTAACTTTTTAACATTCCATGCAATAAATATATTTTCATTCAGTCAACTTTTATTTTTTTCATGCTAGATGGCGTCTCAGAATAAATTTTAGTTTTAAATAATTCTCATTTCTTTTTTCCACTCTAATAAATAATACATTTCAGTATACTCACTTAGCAATTTGTTTGTTAACACTTCAATAAAGTTTTGACAAAGTTATATTTTAGCTGAGAAATCCCCAAAATGTCTACTGTTGTCCCTTCTGTAACTGATGCTAAAAAGAAATAATGATTTCTGAAAGAGACACCATATCCCTGCACATTGTAAGAGGCAGCTGGAAGGCTTAGTGTCAGGAAAGGCATCCAACTACAAAATATTGTCCCAAAAAGAATCTCATGATGATAGTCATGGGGCTTACAAGGCTAAATCCTGCTTTAGCAGGGGTGTAAATGGTCTCTAAAACCTCTTTGTTGTGGTTGTTGTGACACAGGAACAGGGCCACAAATTTTGTGTGAAGTAGATTAAATCAGCCTCAGTGCTTGATTTGTACTTTATTTTATTGACCCCATAAGAATGAAAAAAAAAAAAAATGCAAATGTTGGTAGGATTTGAACTCAGAACATAAAACAACATACCTAAATATCATAAAGTATTTGACCCAGTGTGCTAACAATTCTGCAGATCCACTGCTTTAGAGGGGAAAAATAATTTGTTCTAATATTGACACAAGGCCTGAGTGTTTGTGAAGAGGGGTTAGTTGATTACATCAACCACAGTGCTCAACTTGTACTTATTTTATCTACTCCAAAAAGATGAAAAGCCAAGTTGACTGCACCAGTATTTAAGACTGGGAAAATAATAATGATTTCTAACAGTGATAGGATGCCACAGATTTTTGTGAAGAGTATGAATGGTTAGGTCAAACTTAAACACTTAGCTAGTACTTTATTTCAGTGACCCAGTAAGGATGCAAGACACTGTGGAACTTGGCAGTGGAACTTAGTAGAGTGATTAAAATTATGTATGAAACATTCACCAACTACCACACTTGTAGTTGGGGTACCATAGTACAAATAGAAGTTTACATTTTCCTCTAATTATGCCTTGCTGATTTAAAAAACATTCTCATTGGACAGAATCATCAGTGTTAGACTAAGCATGAAAAAGATGAAATGATTATGGCTAAAATGCCTTCAGCAATAACAAATGTAAAGTAGAGAGTGAATCATGCTTGTGTCAGCTTAATAAAATATAGAAGAAAAGCTTTGAGTGCAGGCATTTAGAAATGCCGTACCATTCCTGTCAGTCACTGCCAGAGGGAAAAACAAACAATGATTGATTAATATCATTTTGTCTCACTGCATATTTGATTGCATTAAATACATTTCTACTGATTGTTAGCTCTTAATAGGGTTAAAAGTCAAATAAATTCTCAGTCTTATTAAACCTATAGAGTCTAATGATTATTCACATTTGTGAGCTATATTTTATTCTAACTGTTGAATTGTGTGATATCTTTAATGAGACATTATTTACATTATTTACATTTGACGGATATTCGTCCTCATCTTGTTTGTTGTTAACACAACGTTTTGGCTGATATACCCTCCAGCCTTCGTCAGGTGTCTTGGGGAAATTTCGAACCTGGGTTCTCATTCCTATCGAAATTTCCCCAAGACACCTGACGAAGGCTGGAGGGTATATCAGCCGAAACGTTGTGTTAACAACAAACAAGATGAGGACGAATATCCGTCAAATGTAAATAATGTAAATAATGTAAATAATTCCTCATCTCTTAAATATAGAACTGTATCTTTAATGAGGTTAGAATCTCTGGGAAAGGTCTGTTTTGTTGTGACTAATTTGTTTTCAACTTAATTCATAACATTACTAAATCAATACAGTTCCTTTATGATTGTCAGCTAGAAATATCAGTCAATTTTCTTCCAAATGGCACCCCAATATCTTAAAATGTGAAAAGACACATTGGATAATATAGGGTGTCCCAGAATTAATTATCTATTTCAATGAAATTGGGCAAATTTAAAAAAAAAACAAAAAAAAACTGACAGAATTTTGCATTTACTTATGATTCCAAAATAAATAGATTTATAAATTTTATTGAAAATTTTCAAAATGTGCTCTGTTTGTATTGCTACAAATTTCATATCTGTCTTTAATGTTACAAAGCACATTTTGAAGCATTTTAGGATTCATCTCCTGCACTACTAACTGAATGTGTTATTTAAGTTCATCTAAACTATTTGCTCCATCCTGGGGATGGGGGTAGAGAAAATGATTGCAACCAAATTGAAACTAAGCTGTTGTGGACAGATAAGCAAGATTCAATAGGAATGAAAACAAAATCATAAAAAGAATTCTAAAAATTATAAAATCATAAAAAAAATTTTAAATTTATACACTTTTTAACACATAGTCAACATGATAAACCTAAATAAAAGTGAGTTTTTAGAAAAATTGTTCAATTTCACTGAAGTAGATTGTTAATTCTGGGACACTCTGTATAGTGTTAGATATAACAGGGTTAAATAAAAGATAGGATGAGTATAGCTGGAATACGTTGGTCATCATAGGTTTGTCCAGTGATGGTTGAGCTCAGATTAAACAACAACTTATGTTAAACTAAGTTTAAGGATAAAATTAAACTGAGACGACCATATGCCTATTTATCATTCATTTGCTTGTTTGGTAGTAGATTGTTTCATTAAAAATTAATCCTGAGATATTCCCTAATATTCACAGCAGCAGTTACTGTGGTGAGGATCTTCTTCCATGCTCTCTGTTGTTTCCATAAAGAGTAGGTTACAATGTATGAAGTCTTATGCCTTCAATACTGGTCAGTTTGCTTTTACCTGTGACCCTTATTTAAGACCAGATCAGCAGCTCCACTAAACCTAATATTGTATCTAGCTGGATTTTCATTAATCACCATCATTGTCATTGTTTTTTAAAGTTCTTTTTACCATCTGGCATAGGTTAGACAAAATTTATTGAGTGCAGAATTTTCAATGACTTGATGCTTACACACACACACACACACACACACACACACACACACACACACATGCATGCACACACACATGCATGCATGCACACACACACACACACACACACACACACTCTCTCTCTCTCTCTCTCACTCACACACGCACACACACACACATACACCAACTTCATTTATGAGACATTGCTTAACACAAGGCTATGGTAGAAGACATATACCCAAAATTCCATGCTTTTACATCCATGTGCATGTCTGATTCACTAAAGAAATGTCTTTTGCAAAGCTCTGTCAGTGTGAAAAGGATCCCTAGCCTTATTTTTGAAAAGTGTATACAGAGTGGTCAGCAGTGTGTTTGGTTTGAATGAGTGAGTGGTCAGTGATATTTCTGACTTATGGACTTATTGTTCTCATTTAGATTAGAATATTGATACTGCAGATTTTAAAATGTATGCAGAATTATTTCAAAGTGAAAATTTCAATGAAGTCTTGTTTTCCAACTCACCAGATCTAAATTCTTATAAGTTTTGGATGTTAGGGTATCACTGAGGACAAAGCCAATGCACCACCATTATGCTGAAGTCCACTGTCAGGAAGGTATTCAGCTTTACAAACATTGATGAAACAAAGCGAGCAAATCATAGAAAAGACTGGTGTCCAGTGCTTACCCCTCTTGTTAGTATTACTGTTATTACCCAGGCCTCACACAAACAAAGAAGGCCTAAACTGAGGTACAAGGACAACCTGAAAAGTAGCCTTAAATGTTGTGGCATTGCTCCATACAAACTTGAAGCCTCTACTGCAAACAGATTAGTGTGGATGTCTCTCATTTCATGAGCAGCAGCTGCCTTCTCACTGCTTCAAGGAACAGATGTCACAGGGCAGCATCCACTTCCATCCAGACAACAGACTATTGTTGTGACACCTGTGGGTTCTTGTGTGTTTCCATCTTTGAACTGCAGAGTCACATGCATTCACATCACTGAGAACACAAACTTTGTCATCATCAGACACCAACAACTCAGGCCTCATTACCCTGGAACAGAACTATTTCAATCCAAACTTAAAAAAAAATAACCTTTTAATTCTGTCACTCTGTTGTAGTTGGCTGAGCTAATAGAGTATTAGAATTAAATTTCCCTTAATCCTGAGTTCAAATCCCACTAGGAATTACCTTCCTTTTTATCAATCCATTTAGTAAAATACGTTCCTGTTATGCACTGGTTTAGATATGGTTGATTTATATGTTTACAGAAACTGCAAACCTGTCTTTCATATTGATTTATGGTTTCATTACTGCCAAGTTCACTATTTACTTTAGGATTATTTTGAGACAGAGGTAGCTTATGTGTCTAGTGCCTTAACCATAAAGCTATAAATTTAAGCCAGCAGCAAGAATAGAAGCAGACATAGTTTTAGTAGTCAGTAGGTTGCTTTGCAAAATGTTTCTTCATTTTAGTAGATTACATTTGTGTCAGCAATGTTCCCAGCTTTTTATGTTCATCTAAACTAGTCATTGCTCTCTGTCAACATAGTCTTGCTGAAACTGCATCCAACTGTGATAACCTAGGACATTTTGTTGGAGTCATTCATACTGCACTTTATTGATTTTTTCAGCCTTAAGTTTTATTTGAGGATTTTATGATAATGGATCAAACTGCAAAATTTTTTCCAAGTTTTCCAAGTGAATTATCTCAAGGAAAAACTAATTAGTTTCTCAAGAATTTGCTTGGTGTCAAGCCAGTGCTACAGCATGGCCTTAGCCATGATAGCTAAAATAATCTGAAAAAAAAAGAAAAGAAATTAAATAACAACCTCCCAAGCTGTTCTTCTTTCTCTCTCTCTCTAAACATCAAAATGTTACATCTTTATGGTTAACTGTCATTTTTGTCTTATAATATAAAAGTCTCTTTTGCTTATATGGAGATGATAATTTTATAGTTGCATTTATTATGAAGCTGTTTCAGAACTTGGGATTACTGAAGGCGACATAAAATCACTATCAAGGTTAACTAGAATCTTTTGATGTTGTTGTTGTTGTTGCTCTGCCGAAAAGACCAGTTTTATTACTTTATGCTGAAAGTAACTTATGTATTATGCACATATAACATTTTATATGCTTTATTCATAAAAAATAAAAACAAAAAAAAAAGATATTTGAACATTTTTAAGATGGCACAAGAAAGATTGAAAGCTGGATCAGAAGATACTTTGAATATTATATTTATTTATTTTTCTTCTTTTTTACCCCGCCCCTGTTTTCTACTATATTTCTTATATTATTTAATCTATGAGAAACCGTTGACGATGAAAATAGATGCGTTTTGGGTCATTATTATCATTTTTAGTAGTTTTATTGAATTTTACTATTTTTGTCTTCATATATATATATATATATATATATATATATATATATATATATATACACACACACATACATACACAGACATATACCGACACACAGACCCCCTCCACATAAATGTGTGTATGTATGTGTGTGTGTGTGTGTGTGTGTGTATATATATATATATATATATATATATATATGTATACATATTTTGCTGCTCTAAGTTGAATGTGTATGTGCATGTGCATATGTGTGTATGTTTGCAAGAACATTGTCGTAAATTGAGGTTTCTTTTTTTTTTACTGTAATTTGAAAGTTGTGTGAGGTGCTTCCTGCATGAATTGACATATTTACAAGTCCGCCACATATCTGTATGCACATGCATGTATGTATGTGCACACCCACATTCGCATTGCAACATACATATCATACATTTAATGTCATACTATCTTTTTATCTTTGACTTGTTTCAGTCATTACTCTGTGGTCATGCTGGGGCACCACCTTGAAGAATTTTAGTCAAATGAATCGACCCCAGTACTTCTTTTTTTTTTCTAAGCCTGCTACTTATTCTATCAGTGTCTTTTGCTGAAATGCATGTGCACGCATGCACACAGATACACACTCACACATGATGGACTTCTTTCAGTTTCCATCTACCAAATCCACTTACAAGGCTTTGATTGGATTAAGGCTGTAGTGGAAGACACTTGCCTGAGGTGCCACACATGATGAGAAGAACTAGAACCATGTGGTTTGGAAACAAACTTCTTACCACACTGCCAGGCCAAGTGAAATCGTTGTCATGGCCTATGCTGATGATATGTAAAAGGCACCTGTGCCAGTGGCACGTACAAGGCACCCACTACACACTTGGAGTGGTTGGCATTTGGAAGGGCATCCAGCCAAAGAAACCAATCCAAATCAGACTTGAGCCTCGTACAACTCTCCCGACTCACCAGTTCTATCATAGTCAAACTGTCTAACTCATGTCAGCATGGGAAATGGACATTAAATGATGATGATGATATGTGTGTGTGTATGCATATATATATATATATATATACTCACAACAGAGCATGAGAAGGGTGGGGATATAGCTATATAGTTGTAGGCGGTTACATTATGTAGTTAGATAAACTGTCACACAAGATCTCAATATTTGCTTCCAAATATTCAGTCATGTATTCTATAATTTCTTTTGATCAATTCCTCTTGGTGTTGCTCCAAATTCATGGATGTAGATTGTAAATTCTCTTAGCTAACCTGTATAAACTGGCTTCATGATCTAAATGGAAATCGTTGTAAAACTCCAGTGGAAAATTGTCCAAATAAATTTAATTTTTCCCTTTGATAATACAGAATATGACACTCTTTAGTCACCATGATATGATTTGTTGTTTGTTTCTGTTTGTGCCTGTCTGTGCCTGTTTGTGAAATTGTTCATCTCTACCTGTAGTGTATGTAATATGCGTGCGCATTACATGTGTGTGTGTGTGTGTGTGTGTGTGTGTGTGTGTGTGATTAGATGCAGAACAGTTGTTGTTTTGATGGTGGTGACCTGATATGAGCATAGCTGTATTGGTAGAACCAGCACATACATAGGCAGCACACATGCACACACAGAGCAATATATATATATATGTCTATATATATATATATATATATATATATATGTATGTATGTATGTATGTATGTATGTATGTATGTGTGTGTGTGTGTGTGTGTGTGTGTGTGTATGTGTGTGTGCAGCACCTTGTGCTATTGTCTTCTACTACAGCCTTGGGCTAACCAAAGCCTTCTGAGTAAATTTGGTAGGTGGAAGTTCCGCCATGTGTATACATGTGTGTGAAAGTGCTTTTGAAGGTTACATTCACACACTCATATATGTATTAATGTGTATGTGTATTTTTGCTGGTTCTAGTTATATATATATATATATATATATATATATATGCACACACAAACTCCATGAGGTGTGCTGTAAGGTGCAACATGTTCCAAAAGCCTTTGACTTTTTCTATCCAAAGGGTTTTTCAACTCTATATTTATTTACATGCTATTATGTTTGATTTTCTGTGCACTTCAAGACATTAAAAAAGGAATTATATATATTTCTATATATTTTTATGTATTCCTATCCATCTTGTAATTCCTTTTATAACACACTTTATATTGAATGAATGAGCTCTTGTGGCAAATAGAAAGAAATTGTCATTATCATCATTATTGTTATCATTATTGTCATCATCATCATCATCATCATCATCATTATTATTATCATCATCATCATCATCATCATTATTATTATTATTATTATCATCATGATCATCATCATTATCATTGTCATCTTTATCATTATTGCTGTTATTAATTTCTATATAAGGAGAAAGAAAATTGTGTGGATATAATTGATTTCTCAAACGTTATTGATTACCAAACATGAAGTTTAATTATCAAAATGTACCATACTCTTGAATTTCTCTTCTTGAAATATTTTCAAGTACTTCACAAAAGTAATAGGCAAATATTTAAAAATATTTTCACTTTCTTCTTAATATTTTGTTGTGTGTTTTTGTTTTTTTTGTTTTAAAGTTTAGAATGTTAATATACAATTCTGCTCAGCTCCAACTGTTTTGTTTTTGTCAATAAATCAGATATTTATTGACTGTTTTTCATGGTATTATTATTGTTGTTGTTGTTATTTTAATTTTTATGTGGTCTGTGCAATTCTACGTAAAGGTCAAATGATTATCTCCAATAGCTTTATCATTTAAGAAATCTAATGTCAAAAGTATTTTTGCCATATTCAAGCGTCAGGAAATCTGTAAATATTGACTGGATTATGTCTAAATTATTGTGCAGGATAAATTTCTAACCACAAGTGTTACTATTATTCAGCTGTTATAGATCAGCTGCTGCATAATTTCCAGAAGGAATTGGTATTGTACATTTCTGAGTAAATGTACTTCTTTGCCTCTTATAATTTTTGCTTTTGCCTTTTATAATTCTTATGGATTTGCGTAACAAAACAATTTCAATATAGCTTTGAAAAATATATTACTGGAATGTGTTATCAGAAAGTTTATGAACTGCTGTGCTTGCACTGCTCATTGGAATTGTACATGCAACTGATGAGCATTGGTAACTTCCCTAGTTACTTAGTCTATAAATAGGCTTCATACGAGCTATGAGTTCAGTTATTTACACAAAGTTTTATAACATTGTGTTAAAATAGATCTGTGATTTGTACAATGGGTATATAAGATTTTCACAAAGTCCAGTTCGTCTGCTACCAAGACCCTTGAAATAGTTCTTAGAGTTTTGGAGAAATTTCCTTAGATCGAAGAGAGGTTTTTGAGTAATATGCATATTTCAAGATTAATAACTCTGAACCAAGACAGGCTCAGGGTGATTATGACTACCAAAATGTCAGAAGATATGGATAAAAATTTATGAAGTCACTCTTGAAGACTGTTGTCAGACAATCCATCAGCTACTTCATATGATTAGAATTAATTATGGTGATTGCCAGGATATTCATACAGAAGACCTGAACATGCATCACATTGCTGTGAAATTCGTTTCTCTGTGCTTAACTGACAAATCCCTCTGGGACTTTGCTGTGCTTTGCAAAGTGCACTTAAAACTGAAGAAACACTACTTTGGGATGAGGATGAAACTTAAAAACAGTGACAGACAGTATTAGATGACCTTCAGAGTCAGAATTTCAATGATACTTTTGTTGCAATGAAAATACACTGGGATTGCTGTATGCTGCAAAGAGGACTAAATTAAAGAGGATGGTGTCAAAATATAAAGAATACGTATAAGGCATTATTTATTGGAATACTGGTGTACATTTTAAAAACCCTTTAGAATTCAAATTTCTTTGTCAAATGTATTGCCTATTTATTTACATTGTTTTGAATTAATCATGCATTATCTTGTAGCTTCAAGATTTTGATAATGTGTTTGTATATATTTAGAATGTCATTGTAGAGCAAGTATGAAATGTTGGGTCTGGTCAGTTTTAGCATAGGACACATAGAATATTTGGGCCAGTCATGCCCAATTTAAATTCCAAAGGGTTGATTGTGGTCTGGAGATTTCCTGATACTACCTCATAATGTTGAGTTGGAAAAATAGATCTTCATAATATAACGCTGAATGTTTGCCTTTGGATTACATTTCTGAACTTGAATGGTTATTCTCATCAATATTGACATGCTATGTCTGTCTGTCTTCTCTCCAATCATCTTCAGGTGGGTGATATTCCCTGAAATTGACTAAATGTTGGAGGATGTTGTTTTAAGAACAATTGATGTACTTTTTTCTTTTTGTCTTTTAGAATTCTTATAGATTAACATATACAGACATCTTTAAAATGCTACCACCGCAAATAAAAATAATTGATATGATCATTGATAAGTTATGAAACTGGATATCTTTTATCTTTTACTTGTTTCAGTCATTAGACTGTGGCCTTGCTGGGGCACTACCTTGAAGAATTTTAGTCAAATGAATGAACCGCAGTACATTTTTTTAAAGCCTGGTACTTATTTTATTGATCCCTTTTGTCAAACCACTAAGTTACAGGTATGTAAACACATCAACACTGGTTGTCAAGCAGTGGTGGACACACACACACACACACACGCACAACAGGCTACTTTTCAGTTTCTGTCTACCAAATCCACTCACAAGGCTTTTATCATCATGGGGCTATAGTAGAAGACACTTGGCCAAGGTGTCATCCAGTGGGACTGAACCCAGAACCATGTGGATGGAAGCCAGCTTGCAAATGCTCCAAAAGGGTGCTTTTGTCTGCTCAAATCACCACATGTCTGACACTTTACTGTATTTGTATTTAGTAAGCACAATTTTCTCCTTAAGCCTTATTGCTGTTGTTCTAAAATGTGACATTGGTTCTGGTTTTAGAACAGCAAGTCCAGTTGTTAAATTAAGTTTCCAGGTTCATTTCCTGTCACAGACATATATATATGTAAATCAACATTGTAAATGAACAGACAACAGAGCCCCCATGTTGTCACTTAATTTACCAGAAATGTCTACCAGGTCCTCCTGGTATCCAATTCTCTCTAAACATCTTAAAAAACAAAAAGAAACAAAAACACAACAAAGCAAAACAAAACAAAAACACAAGGGTCACATTGCATAAAATAGTCCTAGATACACTGTTCCTGAGAATGAAAACAGTGCAATTCTTCAGTTCTTTGGTTTTGCTTTAGCTATCATAACTTCTTGAGAGTAAAAAATAAAAATAATGTCTTTTTGAGAGTGTATGAATGATTAGATCTTGTCTGAACCATGTCCTACCAAGTATGGTCAAATGTACCCCCTTCTCATCTTCTTCACCCTTCTCTTCTTTCAATTTTTTTGGCATCAAACCTTTCCTATTCTTCATCTGCGTTCTTTATATATTTGTCTCCAAACCTGGGACCAAATGTAATATATTACACATAGTAGAAGGGCATAGGAAGTGAAAAAAAAGAAGACTTGACAAATTCTTACTTTCTTTTCTCTCTTTCTTTTTCCTTTTCCTGCTCTCTTTTTAAAAATCTTTTTTGTTTTTCTTTTTTGCGTCCATTCCAACCACCTCCCAATTTTTCATTCCTGATGTTTTCTGAAGTCTCGGAAATTTATCCTGTTTAGGAAGTGAAGTGAAAAAAAAAAAAAAAAAAAAAA
>NC_068984.1:60279586-60287582 GCF_001194135.2 Octopus bimaculoides
TATATATATATATATATATATATATATATATATATAGATACGTGTATATGAATGTATGTGTGTGTCTATGTGTATATATATATATATATATATATATATATATATATATGCATACACATGCACACATATATACACACACACACACACATACAGACACAGACATACATAGTTTTGCATTTAACAGCATTGAAGTAAAGATACCATTTTACGTTTTTAAAACTTTTAATTTGTCTTTTTTTGTTTTTGTTACTTTTAGGTTGTGTAAGTAGGGGTGGGCCATCGTGTGACAACTGTTTATCACTATTGTTTTATAGGACATTTCATTTTTTTTTTTGGTTTTTGTTTGTAAAAAATGGAAACACTTTTTTTCTTTTGCTAAGATACCATGGAACTCAATTCAAACAGCATATGTTTTCAATTCATTTAATTTTTTTTTGTTTTTAAACTTATTCTCCTCCCCCTCTACCACCGCCACCTCTATCTTCCCCAACCTCAACATTCAAATGCATTCAAAGACAAACTTGAATGTTTAGAATCGTAAATACGATAATTTTTTTTTTCAACTCCTAGGAGAGGTCATTTGTTTATTACAAAGTAAATTTTATTCTAAAGTGTATTATATCATTATCAACATTATCAGTGTTGTCATCATCATCATCATCAGCCACCATCACCACTACATACACTTGCGTATGGTGTATATATTACACTGGTCTTTTTAAAGTATTTCCTCACAGGTGTATACCTAAGCATATGTGCATATGCAAATTCATAGATTTGTGTTTTCATTTGTGTGGATAGTGTAGCTTTTGGTTGGGGGATGGGGTGAACTCTATTGTTTATGTAAACAATAACCAATTTGATAACAGGGAAGTTCACTCACAGCAAAAGGTATGTGATTGTATTTGTGTGTACATTGTATGTGGGTGTATATATTTGTGTGTGTGGTACAAAAATTATATAAAAACATTTTTTAAAATTATACATAACACAAAGGCAAGGTGAAAAATACAGAGTATAATTAGGTTTATGCTCAGAAAAAAAAATAGAAGGAAAAGTTTTTAGATTTTAAGCATATGCTCTTCTCTAGAAAGAATAGATGAAGGGAGAAAAAATGGAGAAAGAAAAGAACACACTCACACACACATACACAGAGACACTTCATTTACACTAGGAAATGGGTAAGTTGGGCAATTGTAAATACCAAAACCTTTCTTGGTGAAGACTGCTATAGATTAGGGGCTAGTTACTCTAGTGTCAGGGCTAGGAAGACTCTGAGACAGAAGACAATGCAGAGACAGAAAACCTAATCTGCAGTTGGTAATAGGTTTAGGGATTTGAGAAATTCTAACTGATGCATATGAATCTAAGGAAAAAGAGTTAGATACTTATAACATGAATTGCAACTGGGAGATCCTATGAGATAGCTTGCGGATAGTTCCAGATCAGACATGTGACTGATGCAAAGTCTCAATCAAACCAAAGATGACATGGCATCGAAAGGACATGGTAGAGAGAGAGAGAGAGCTGTAAAAGCTCAGAGACAGGCTTGGCATGAAAAAAGCTAGTAGCAGAGAACATTATAAAGTAGCTACAATGGTATTTTGGTGTTAGGCTCACCTGGTTAAAGGAGAAGCAGAAAGAAAGAGTTTTGTAAATATTCTTCCTCATGTGGTCCAAGGGCAGGAGGTGTTCAGGGTTGATTGTGCAACAGAATGTTAGAGAGAAGTGAGACAACTGGGGTTATTCAACAAAAAACTTTGTTTATTAATTGTCTATTTTTGTTCATCCAATCATGTGGTATAATTCTATCAGGTGACATTTTCCTACTCATACTTCATTTATCATTTTAGCTTATGCCTATTCATCCAATTGGGTGACACTTCATTGACTCTAACAGGTAATATATTTTATACATTGGCTCATTTCATGAATTTATTCTTTTTCACCTTGGGACTCTTGTCTTGAGTGTAGTCTTATTCATTTCCATCATGAACGATTGGAATTACAGTTTACCATTTTATATCTCATTTTGGGAATTATTGCAATATTTTTTGTTTGTTATTAACATCATTATCTGGGTACAATATCATTATTTGTTCCTACATTATATCTAGAACTGAGGCATCAGTGGGGAGAATTCTATCCAAAATAATGAAGGCATACTTGCTATTATTGTCAATAGCAAGAAAGAGGCACGGAGGTGTTGGTATGATTGGCTTTTAAACATGAAGATTTCATAGGATAAGGGAAGGGCTCTATTATATTGACCAAACAAGGGAATCAGCAATTCTGGTTGATGGTAGTGTGGTTGATAAGGTGATGAAAGACATGAAGGTAGAGAAAGATGCTGAACACTTTATTGACTCTGTCAGGTGATATATTTTATACATTGACTCATTTTATGGATTTATTCTTTTTCGCCTTGGGACTCTTATCTTGCGTACACTCTTATTCATTTCTGTTGTGGACAATTGGAATTACAGTTTACTATTTTATATCTCATTTTGGGAATTATTATTGAGATGTTCAAAATATCTGATTAAGAAAGAACACATGATTATCACCCACATAGTAAATAAAATATTGCAGGAAGGTAGCATACATGATGATTGGTATAGTAACATCATTGCAAGCTGCTATAAGAGCAGAGGAGAAATCTTACAGAGAGAGAATTACTGAGATATTAAAATGTTGGGCCAGCCATGGCCCAAGGTGATGGAGAAAGTTAAGGCACAATTGATCAGAAAGAGAGTTATAACAGATGAAATGTAGTTTGGCTTTGTGCCCAACAGAGGTACCACAGATGCAATCTTCCTAGTGAGACAACTGCTGAAGACATTATTGGCTAAGAGCAAACCACTATACTTAGCATTTGTTGACCTGGATAAGGTCTTTGACCAGTTGCCACACCTTGTAATCTGGTGGTCACTATGGAAATTAGGCATAGAGGAACAGATTTTGAGGGTTATACAAGCTATTTATATAGACACAGTAAATAAAATGAGACTCAAAAATAATTTCAATGATGAATTTAGTGTGAGGGTAGATTCCATCAACACTCAGTTCTCAGTCCTCTCCTGTTTCATATAATCACACAGGCCATTGCAAAGGAGTTTAAGATTGGCTGTCAGTTGGAACTCCTATAAGCTGATTATCTAGATATTACAGCTGAATCTAAAGTGGAAGGAATTTCAGGCATGGAAGCCAAATTTAAAGTCGAGAAGCTGCAAGGCATGATCCTGGCATCACCAGAAATGATATGCAGATAATGGTTGGATGCCTTTCCTGTTGCCAACTTTTTCAGTTACCTCTTATAACTTGTGGAGATGTGGTGGTGTACATATTCTAAAACTGTAATACACATAATATATATTTCTGTGTGTGTGTGTGTGTGTGTGTGTGTGTTTGTGTGTGTGTGTGTGTGTGTGAGAGCATGTGCATACACACACAGAGAACAGACTACTGTACAATTTGTCTTATTTTATGAAATTCTACTTACAAGGTATTGGTCAACCTGAAACTTTAGCAAAAGAGACATACTAAAGATGCTGCATAGCAGGATTGAACTTGCAACCATATGGTTGCAAAGAGATTGTCTTAACCTCACAGCCACAACAAAAACTTGTGTTATTCAGTTGAAAAATAATAGAATGGCTTTGTGATACGAAGGGGACATCAGGCAAGCTAGAAAAATCACTGACTTCTGGAACCAATGAAAATGTCCAAATGGAAATATATTGTATAATGTCAAAGTTTAAAAAATATATATCATTCAAATGTCATAAAGATCAATAAATTTCTATCAAAAAGATTCATTGGTGATTCATATATCAGATTTAAAATTATTTCTGTCATCAGTAGTAAAAAGTGCTAAAAAAATGCTTGAGAGATTCAATTGGGTTTAGGAGCTTATTAATCATAGCTGTTGATGTGTATTTAAACCTTTATCCTTCAAGTCAGCCAAATCTGAACATCATAAAGACAGTGCTGTTTGTTCAAAGTGGCTAACAACCTTGTTGACATATATCTTATTTTTGCTTTTTAATGGTGCCAGTAAAAGCCACTTATAACTTATAAAAGAAAGTTGTAGGCTTTTGTTTCATAATTTCTATATATATATACACCAACATGTCTGATGTTGTGAAGGTTAAAGTATGAAGAATCATGTCTACTTAAAGTACAAAACATGTACATGTGTGTGTGTGTGTGTGTGTGCATGTGTGTGGACACACATGTATGTATAAATACATGCATGTGTACACACAGACACATAAATTGTGTGTGTGTATGTATGTGCGATAATTTCATTAGTGATTCTGGCATTTCACCATGTGTAGCTTATTCAAACAGTTTGAATAAAGCTGTACATGGAGACATTTCGAACTTCCTGTCAATAGAATTGTTGTATATGTGTGTGTGTGTGTATGTGTGTGCGTGTGTGTGTGTGTGTGTGTGTGTATATATCTCATCATCATCATCATCGTTTAACGTCCGCTTTCCATGCTAGCATGGGTTGGACGATTTGACTGAGGACTGGTGCAACCGGATGGCTACACCAGGCTCCAATCTAATTTGGCAGAGTTTCTACAGCTGGATTCCCTTCCTAACGCCAACCACTCAGAGAGTGTAGTGGGTGCTTTTACGTGTCACCCGCACGAAAACGGCCACGCTCGAAATGGTGTCTTTTATGTGCCACCCGCACAAGCCAGTCCAGGGGCACTGGCAACGATCTCACTCTAAAATCCTACGGGAGCCAGTCAGGTGGTACTGGCAACGGCCACGCTCAAAATGGTGCATCTCATGTGCCATATATATATATATATTTGTGTATGTGCGTGTGTGTGTATATACACATACATACACATGTGTGTATATATATATATATATATGTATGTGTATATATATGTACACACATATGCGATCATACAAACTCATATACACACCCACACATTCATGAATACTCTTACACACATAGCATTTCACATTTTAAAATAGTCCTAAATTTTCAAATTTCCATGCTTGTAAGAGCCAGACAGAATTTGTTGAGGTAGATTTTCTATGGCTGGACGCACTTCATGTCACCAATGCTCACATTTCCAAACAAGGTATCTTTTCCCATGATCTAATATATTTCCATCACAGACTGGAAATGAACAACACCAGTTGTATGATGGTGAAGATCATTTACAACTATTGTGCAATAATGAAGAGAAGACACAAACAAGCACTCGCAAACACACACACACGCGCATACCCAAATATACACACACATATATACCTACACAAAAATACACACATATGTGTGTGTATGTTTGTTTATACATCTTTTTTATCTTTTATCTTTTGTGTGTGTTTATATATCTTTTTTATCTTTTATCTTTTACTAGTTTCAATCATCAGACTGTGACCATGTTGAGGTACCTTCTTGAAGGGTTTAGTCAAACAAATAGCATTTGTATTTTTTTAAAGTTTGGTACTTATCGTATTGGTCTCCTTTTGTTGAACTGTAAAGTTACATGGATGCCAATAAACCAATACTGGTCTTCAAGTGGTGGTGGGGTATAAACTCAAACACAAAGATACACACACATAAATGTATATACATGTATACAACTGGCTTTTTTCAGTTTCCACCTATCAAATCCACTTACAAAGCTTTGGTCAACCTGGGGCTATAGTAGATGACACTATCTAATCTAGCCTTCCTTCATATTATGGACTCTTCTAAAACTTCATATTATATATAGCGTTGTAATGCACTTTAGCCTGCAGCTATAACTTTAACATCATCTTCTTGAAGAGAATGGTCTGATTAAACATTCGGTTTTTAAAAATCATCTAACCTACCATTTCTTTTAAAGTTTTAACCTTGGGAATCTATTAACTCTGATGAGAGAAATATAGAGAAATGCTATGGTTAGAGTTAGCTCGCCCATAGCAACCTATATCTTTTCGAAACGGCTGTAAGATTTTATACATGAATTTTATACATGTTTTAGATTCCTTATGAATCATTTTGCTTTCGGTTTTTTATCTTCCTCTTCATTGAATCAAATTTGAACATTTGGACTTTGCAGGTACATTTATGGACTCATATTTTTATATATTTATGTTTATGAATTTTTATGTGTTTATAAATTTTTATATGTCTATGAATTTTCATATATTTATAATTTTTTGTGTAGATGTATGTATTTATAAATTCATAGAAATTTTATACATCATATAGATTAATGCATCTATGTATGTATATTATACACCATGGTGAATTTCATTGATATGGATTGAATGAATATATACATCAACCTTTGAATTTGTCTTCTCTCCTTCTTAATTTTATATTCCTGAATCTCTGTCAGAGCGCTAATTGGCTGAGCCGTATAAAATGGATATCTATATCACTCATTTCTTCATTGTTCTACAGTTGCTCGAGGTCAGCACTTCCTACAGCATCACCTTATGGAGAAACAATTCCATGATTTTCGAATGTTGGCCCTCATGAGGGCAATAAAATGTGACCTTTGGTGATATGGCATGCTTAAGAAGACCCATCAAGCCAGGTGAAATTGTAGTCATGGTTGATGCCAGTGTCATGTAACTGGCATCCATGCCAGTGATATATAGAAAGCACACATTACAGTCTTGGAGTGGTTAGCATTAGGAAGGGCATTCAACCATAGAAACAATGCCAAATCAGATTGGAATCTGGTGTAGCCCTCTGGCTTATCAATTTCAGTTAACCATCTAAGCCATGCCAGCATGGAAAGCAGATGCTAAATGATGATGGTGATGATGATGATGATGATATACACATATATGCAATGACCTTTCAGTTTCTGTCTACCAAATTCTCTCACAAGTCATTGATCTGCCCAGGGCTATCATAGAAGACACTTGCTCAATGTACCACCCGTTCATTGGAACTATATCCAAAACTATGTGGCTCAGAAGCAGACTGCTGAACCGCATAGCCATTCTTGCACCCCTGTACTTGAAAATCAATCCAGTCTTTTAAAATTCTTCTATTTGTCCCTTCTTCTGATATCTTAAAGTAATTACTTTTCCAAAGCTGTAAAGACGGCGATACTGTGTTTAGTAGCAGCTTAGAGGTCTTGGTAGAGTTTTAAGATTTGGTCTTTAATTTCTTACAGAAACAAACTCAGCGGATTTGATGCAAAATATGAAATTTCAAGTGTATTCCAGTGCAATTATTTGTCTAGCTTCTCCATTCAACTTAATCCACTTTTCTGCATAAATGATGCTAAGACAAACTAAGCTATTAGAATCACAATAAAACACAACCAAATTGGCGAAAAAAAAAAAGAATTTAAATAGAAATAAAAGTTTGCATTTCTTCAGTTCTTGTGGAATAAATATTTTTGCTGATTCTATGCATTTTGTTTGTAAAGTTTTGCTCTCTCTCTCTCTCTCTCCCCTCTGTTACTCTCTCACTCTCATTCCCTTCCTCTTGCTCTCTCTCCCTCCCACTCTCTTTTGCTCACTGCTTCTCACTTGCATGCTTCCTACTCTTTCTTACTCACTGCCTCCTACCCCAACCCTATCATTTCCTCCCCCTCTTTTTCTCTCTGTTTTTCTCTCACTCCATCTCTCCTAAATTTATTTTGAAATATTTGAATTATTAATTTTTCAACTCAATGATGGAATATCTTCTTGAATATTCAGAAAAAACTTTCAATCACAATATCTTAAAATATTTATTAATTTCTTTTTCTCCCTATCACTCTCTAATAACCATTGTCCTTTATTTCACATTGCTTTTCTCTGGTTGAAAAATATCAATGTTACTTGTGCTCAATATCTAGCATAAAATGTACCTATCACAACCTGTCTGAAAGAAAAAAACTGTAATTTTTTTTCTTTTTTGGTTATTGAAAATACATATAGAACATTTTAAATGTGTGTTATTGCAAAATACATGCGCAAACATATATATGTGTGTGCTTTTGTATATATGTGTGTCTGTATATATATA
>NC_068984.1:60289936-60292906 GCF_001194135.2 Octopus bimaculoides
AGTTACATAGAGCTGAATAAACTGTTTTAAACAATGATATATGCAAGCACACACTCACACACATACACACACCACCACCACAAACACCACCACCACCACCACCACCACCACCACCACCATCATCATCATCATCAACATCATCATCCCTTAACTGATGCAGCCAGTCTTTGGGGTGCAACCCTAGACATTTTTGCAGTCAGCCATTGTCACCAGTCTCTGTTCTCTGTCATACATAACAGGGTTGAGGCATTGCACACAGTCTTTGATGCTGTCAGACCAAGATTTTCTCTGTCTGCCTTTTTTTTTTCACCCTTTCTCAACTGTGCCCTGAGAATGGTCTTGGACAGAGAGTTGTGGCAGGATATGTAACTGTACCAAGCAAGCTTTTGCTCTTTCACCTGGAGTGGTTCCTTCTGCCTGTGTATTTGTTGGAGACATCCCAGAGTGCCACTGACAGAATATGAACTGCCAATCTCTCAGCTGGTTGCCTGGTACTGTATAAAGTCAGCCACCTTATATTCTGCAGACAAAGTCAGCTCTCTAAACGTAGTAGTTTTTTTTTACTAAATATTCTTTATCAGCGACACAATAGCTTGATAACATTATTATTATTATTATTATTATTATTATTATTATTATTATTATTATTATTATTTGAATTATTTTTATTATTATTGTTCAGTAGTTTTATTTTTATAGCGTGCTTTCACTTCACTACCGAGCGCAGCTCTGTGTGCCTTGGGTATGTGCTGTGGTTTGCTGTGATGCTCTTATGGTTACTGTATTGAAAGTGTTTTGCGTCGGATGTGTGCAGTGCCCAGTAGTGCAATTTTCTGTATGTTACATATATTTGTAAGTCCTGGTGTTTTTGTTATGTATTTGTTTGAATATTTTTAAATTTTTATTTTTAATTTTTTTATTATTATTATTATTATTATTATTATTATTATTATTTATGACGATGTTGATGATAATGATGAGGATGATGATGGTGATGATAACAGCAACAACAACAACAACAACAACAATAAAAAAAAAAAATAATAACAGCAACCATAAAGGGTAATGTTTAGGTTTGGTTATGGCAGCTTGCATAACTGACTTTGGACCCTGAATAAAGTCTGGCCTCTCTGATCTTTCCAGTCAACATTGTCACAGTTGATTTCTTTTCCTCAATATTTTGAATTGTATAAGAAGTAAAGCAAAAACCTACTGCTTATAAATTTAAAAATCAAAGAAAACGAATACAGGATTGAAAATTGCTACCAAATTATTATTTATTGGTGTTAATGCTATTGTTGTTATGGTTACCTTCTCTCCCTAGATCAACCCTAGTTGAAAGCCCTTTGCTCAAAGGTATCTCAGCTGTGGTGATCATCTTATTTTTTTATAAGTTAGGTTTTTAGTAAGTTTGGCTGCTATTTACAGCATAGTGACTAATCATGTAGACTTCAAATTAAAGTTTTATAATCCATTGAATAAAAACAGTTTTTTTTTTTTATTGCAATTAATAAATTTCTCTTGATCACAGTTACTCTTTTACTCTTTTAATTGTTTCAGTCATTTGACTGTGGCCATGCTGGAGCACCACCTTTAGTCGAGCAAATCGACCCTAGGACTTATTCTTTGGAAGCCTAGTACTTATTCTATCGGTCTCTTTTGCTGAACCGCTAAGTTACGGGGACGTAAACACACCAGCATCGGTTGTCAAGCGATGTTGAAGGGACAAACACAGACATGCAAACATATACACACACATACATATATATACGACGGGCTTCTTTCAGTTTCTGTCTACGAAATCCACTCACAAGGCTTTGGTCAGCCCGAGGCTATAGTAGAAGACACTTGCCCAAGGTGCCATGCAGTAGGACTGAACCCGGAACCATGTGGTTGGTAAGCAAGCTACTTACCACACAGCCACCCTTATGCCTACAGTTAATTGATTTAATTGATAAAGAAATTTTGTTTCATAAATTGTTTCAATAATTACTACTGTAAAAGAATAACAATGATGAGAATTACTGAACGGTAATTCAAAGAGTGGGGTGGGGTTAAGGAATCCTGGAATTGTAAGTGAGCAAATGAGACTTGGGACTCAAACAACACCTGAAGTAATGACATCCTTGCTGACTTGATGTATTATGTTTATTATATGAGTGTAAATGTTTTGTAAAACTTTGAGTAGTGGGCAGGAAACTTTTAAGTAGCTTGAATGGTTTTATCTCCGGTGTCTTGGCATGAAGAAGGTGAGAAATATAAATCTTGTTTCAGGATAGAATGATGGTCTATATCTATGTTATGTAATGTTCTTAAGTGATCTAATGTAATCTATTGCTATATACTAGACAAACAGAGGCATGTGAAATTCAACCATTTTGTTAAGACATTTCTGTTTGAATACACTACCTTTGTTGTAATTAATTTTGAACATAATGAAGAATTTAGTAAATTAACTGTCAAATTAAGCTGGTCTTTGGGACATAAATTAACATGAAATTTTGTTGGAAGGTTTTAATCCTTTAGTATTCATATTTCTCTGTCAAATGTAATGCTTATTTATTCTCATTGTTTAAAATCAATCATGCATTAATTTGTAGCTTAAAGATTTTGATGATGTGATTGTTTAGCTTTAGAATGACATTGTAAAGTAGGTATGAGAGACGAGATTTATGTCTGAACACAAAGCATGTAGAATATTTGGGCCTGATATGACCAGTTTAAATGCTAAAGGGTTAAATCAAGATCACTTAGAATAAATAGGAAGTTTGTATCAGGAGTGGCTGTGTGGTAAGTAGCTTGCTTACCAACCACATGGTTCCGGGTTCAGTCCCACTACGTGGCACCTTGGGCAAGTGACTTCTACTATAGCCTCGGGCTGACCAAAGCCTTGTCAGTGGATTTGGTAGACGGAAACTGAAAGAAGCCCGTCGCATATATGTATATATATATATATATATATATATATAT
>NC_068984.1:60293640-60299399 GCF_001194135.2 Octopus bimaculoides
TATATATATATATATATATGTTTGTGTGTCTGTCTCCCCACCGTCGCTTGACAACTGATGCTGGTGTGTTTACGTCCCCGTAACTTAGCGGTTCGGCAAAAAGAGACCGAAAGAATAAGTACTAGGCTTACAAAGAATAAGTCCTGGGGTCGATTTGATTCGACTAAAGGCGGTGCTCCAGCATGGCCGGAGTCAAATGACTGAAACAAGTAAAAGCGTAAAAGAGTAAAGAGTATAGAATCAGCAGAAGTCTCAGGCGGGTTGGTATGAAAAGGATTTATCTGCTAACTAAATACACAATTTACTGGCAGCTGGATTGAATTTATGATCTTTGTAGTTGTAGCTGAGGACCAGATTGAGTGAACAAAAAAGTGTCTATGTATTGGATTGGCATCTAAGTTCCCGCTGTTTTTTTAAATTTAAATTTTTTAAAAGGTTTAATAAAAAACAACAACTAAGTGATCAATAATGTATTCACCCTTGTTGTTTACAACTTCTTCCCATTGGTAGAAATCACCCGATTTCGACTTGAAAAATCGATCCAACCAAGCTCTCAATTCTGCATCAGTATTGAAGGAAACACAGCACATAGCATTTGAAAGAGATTGAAAGAGGTGGAAATCCATTGGTGCCAAATCAGGAGAGTACGGCAGGTGTGGTAGCACTTCCCAGCCATGCATTTGAATGGCTTTCTTGGTCATATTAGCAATATGAGGGCGGGTGTTGTCATGCAGCAGAAGAACTCCATGCTGCCGATTCTTTTCTCTTGAATAGCCATGTTGAGTCGTTCCATCTGTTGAACATAGAGTTCCACATTGACCATTTGGTTCCGTTCAAGCAATTCGTAATGGATAATCTCTTCCCAGTCCCACCATATGCACAACATCGTTTTACACGGATGAAGATCTTGTTTCATGTGCGGTGTCGTTTGTTTACCAGGGCTAAGCCATTCCTTACACTGCTTCATATTGATGTACAGGCACCATTTTTTTGTTGCCAGTAACAATTCGGTAAAGAAATTGTTGCTTGTGTCCATGAGTTAAGCAGTGACGAGCAATCAAACCAGCGGGGATTGTGGCTCGTTGACTTTTGTTGTTGTTACTTAAAGCATGCGGAACCCATGCTCCATACTTCTGAACCTTTGCCATCGAGTGAAGATGTTTCTCTATAGCAGTGTGGGAGCATTCCATTTTCTCTGCCAGTTCTTTTGTTGTTTGATGAGAATTTTTGTGCAAGAGTTGGTTTAATTGCTTCATCAAACTCAACTGGACGGCCAGAATGATGTGCATCTTTGAGGTCAAAATTCCCGTTTTTGAGCTTGGCATACCAATCATGAGCGGTTCTTTCAGCTATGGTATCCTCTCCATACACAGCACAAATGTCGTGAGCAGCTTTTACGGCCTTAGAACCCTGATTAAAAGCAAAAAGAAGGAGGTGTTGAAAATGCTCGTTTTTTTTAACTTGACATTCCATTTTAATGATCTGAAATTAAACAAAAATTAACTAAAATTAACTGGAAAAAAAAAACAAAAACAAAATAGATTCCAAAATGATTCAAAAATAGAATTCTCGAAAAAAATAGATTCCAAAATTTAAAAACACAATAAATTCCAAAAGTTAAAATAGCAGTGAGAACTTAGTTGGCAACCCAATAGTTGTCTTGATCTGCTTGAAGCAATAGCCATATTTCTCTTGGAACTTATCCCATCTTTAACCCTTCAGCATTCAGATTACTCTGTCAAATGTAATGCTTATTTATTCTCATTGTTTTAAATCAATAATGCATTAATTTGTAGCTTAAATGTTTTGAATGATGTGATTATTTATTTTTAGAATGATATTGTAGGGTAAGTATGAGAGACTGGATATGCTCTGTTTGAACATAAGGCATGCAAAATATTCGGGCCTGGTATGACCAGTTTAAATGCTAAAGGGTTAAATCAAGATCACTTATAAAAAAAAATAGGGAGTTTGTATCATAGAACCAATAACAGTCTCAGATGGGTTAGTATGAAAAGGATTTATCTGCTAACCCTAACCCTAACCCTCACCAAATACACAATGCAATAGCAGCAGGGTTGAACTTATGATCTTTGAAGTCATAGTTGAGGACTAGATTTCACTCTACAGAGAAGAAGGATTTCCACAAATTGAGTAAACAAAAGAGTATCTATGTACTTGCCTTGACTTGCTTGAAGCAGTAACCAAATTTCTCTTGGAACATATCCATTCTTCTTTAACCCTTCAGCAGTCAAATATAATGCTTATTTGTTCTCATTGTTTTGAATCAATCATGCATTACTTTGTAGCTTAAAGATTTTGAATGATGTGATTGTTTATTTTTAGAATGATATTGTAGGGTAGGTGTGAGAGGCCAAATCTGGCTAGTTTGATCATTGGCCAGGTAAAAAATTTGGACCAGATATGGCTGGTTTAAATACTGAAAGGTTAAAAAAGAACACCTTGGATAATATGGTTTTGGATTCCCCGGGCATGGGAAAAATATAGGATAATCATGGTTGAAATGATTTGATAATAAATCTGCTCTGTCAGGGTCGATCCAGAGCTAATCGACAATTTCCACAGGTTGTGTGTGTATTTGTGTGTATGTTTGTTGTTAATCTACTTTTCACAGCACCCATTTAATTTCCTATTTTTTTATGCACCTATAATAGTGAGTTAATGAAGGAGCTTCTATATGGTCATTTGATGTCTTATAAATATCAACCAGATTTCTCTCTCTCTTTCTCTCTCTGAAGTCATACCATACTGTCTTACAAAGTATGGGCATATTAGATGATATTTATCTTTAAACTGTGGCCATACTGGAGCACTGCCTTGAAAGCTTTAGTTGAATGAGTCTACTTATCTCTAAACCTAGTGCTTATTCTATGAGTCACTTTTTGCCAAATCACTACATTATTGGGATGTAAACAAACCAAGACCAGTTGTCAAGTGGTGGAGGACAGACACAAAGACACACATGCATAGGTATGTGTAGATACAATTACGACAGGCTTCTTTCATGTCCCATCTACTAAATTCACTCACAAATCTTTGGTTGGCTATAGTGGAAGATGCTTACCCAAGGTGCCAGGCAGTGGGATCGAACTCAAAGTCATGTGATTGAGAAGCAAACATCTTACCACATAGCTATGTCTATGTCTTTAATTATTTTCTAGTAATATTTTGCAATAATTCTGTTTTCATCCTTTCTTTTTCTTTTTTATATTCCTGTAAGGAATCTCAAGATGTGAATTGAATTATAAACAGAAGTGGGATAAAACTCATTTGTGAATATTTGT
The DNA here is from genome assembly GCF_001194135.2 of Octopus bimaculoides. Classification (NCBI taxonomy): domain Eukaryota; kingdom Metazoa; phylum Mollusca; class Cephalopoda; order Octopoda; family Octopodidae; genus Octopus; species Octopus bimaculoides. The sequence continues at coordinate 60,296,946 of NC_068984.1, forward strand.
GTGAATTGAAGATTTTAATGAAAAAATGTTATTATTTGTCGCATCTGCGATATGGTAAATCAAAATAATATAGAGTCAGGAATCATCTGTGCTTATAAATTTCTTTGAAATAATTCTCGCAATATTTCTCAATAACACTTATTTCTTTCTATTCCAACACAGTACATTTTACTGACAGCCAAAGAAAAAAAAAAAAAAAGGTCACAGCTGGAATAGATTCTAAAATTGGTTGAATCAATGACAAAACAATCATCACCACAACAACAATGACAGTCATCACAATCTCCTTTTCTGTGTTTTACTGATAAAATATGAAATTAGTCTGTATAATTCTCTTTCTTCCCCCACTAAGGCAATGAACAATGCCTGGTGACTTCTCTGACAAGTGACGCAGCACTGTCTGTGATTCTAAGAAGTTCTCAGCAGAAGATGTTTAGGGTTATTGCCCATCCAATATTTTCCATCATCAACTTAGTGGTTTGGCATAAGAGACTGATAGAGTACGTAAGCAGAAAAAAAAGAAAAAGAAGGAATAAAGCTCCTTCCTGAATCATATAGACTCATATGGCCAGTTACCTGAATTCTCTGGTGTATGTACTCCTCACTGGATGGGACACTGGTCCATTTCAGGAATACTCACCTTTGCCAGATGATTAGACTGGAGCAATGTGAAATAAGGTGTTTTGCATAAGAACACAACACACAGCCCAGTCCAGGAATTGAAATCACAATCTTATGATCATGAGTCTATCTCCTTAACCACTTAGCCGTGCACCTCCACTCTGTTGTGTGTATATATATATATATGTGTGTGTGTGTGTGTGTGTGTTTTGTGTGTGTGCATGTCTTTGTGTTTGTCCCCCACTTCTACTTGACAACCACTAAGTTAATGGGACATTAACTTAGTGGTTTGACAACAAAAGAGACTGAAAGAAATAAATACTAGTATTAAGAAATAAGTCCTGGGGTCAATTTGTTTGACTAAAACTCCTTAGGGCAGTCCTCCAGCATGGCCGCAGTAAAATGGCAAATAGGTAAAAGAATAAAAGAAAGTGCCTGTGCAAGTGTGTGTGTGCTTGCATGTGCATGTATGTGCATGTGCGATTGGTGTGTTTATGTCCCTGTAACTTAACAGTTCAGCCAAAAAGACTGATAGAATAAGTACTAGGCTTAAAGAAATAAATCCTAGGGCTGATTTGTTCAACTAAAACCCTTCAAGGCAGTGCCCCAGCGTGGCCACAGTCAAATGACTGAAACAAGATAAAAGATATACATATAATCTTTTTTTATACTTCTTTTTCTTTTTATTTGTTTATGTCATTTGACTGTGGCCATGCTGGAGCACCACCTTAGGTGGTTTTAGTCAAACAAATCAACTCTAGGACTTATTCTTTGTAAGTCTAGTACTTATTCTGTCGTTCACTTTACTGAACCGCTAATTACAGGGATGTAAACATACCAACATCAGTTGTCAAGTGATGGTGGTGATGGTGGTGGTGGTGGTGGGGACAAACACAGGTACAAATACATACATACATACATACAAACATACATATATATATATATGGCAGGCTTCTTTTAGTTCCATCTCCCAAATCCACTCACAAGGCTTTAGTCAGCCCAAGGCTATGGTAGAAGACACTTGTCCAAGGTGCCACACAGTGGAACTGAATTTGGAACTATGTGGTTGGGAAGCAAACTTCTTACCACACAACTATACCTATACACACACACACACACACACACACACACACACACACACACACACACACACACACACACACACACACACACACATTGTGGTTATGTTTGGAGGATGTCTTTTCAATAACAATAACTCTAGCTGTTTTGTTACTATATTTCTCTTGAAATTCACTACTTTCATTTCAATTCCCTTTGAAAATAGTGAATAATTTAATAGAATAACTTTGCCATCTTTAAGCTGGTATTTGAAACATAAATTATTGTGGAATTTTGATGAATGGTTTTAATTAAGATCACAGGAAGTTTGTATCATTAAACCAAGGGCAATCTCAGGTGGATTAGTATCGATAGGGTTAAGCAAATAAAGAATTTGAGAGTTAAACAGTCATCAAAACGACCATTTCAAAACTAGCAATATTGTGAAGTTTGTATTGACAGGGAGTTCAACCTTTGTCTAATAGCTTATTTTACCGGTCGACTGGTTGAATAAGCTGTTAAGTGTGACTTAATCTCTCGGCTAACATAAACTTTACAATAGATTTGACTCAACTCTCAGTGTTAAGCTACTCCATTAGCAACTGTTCTGTTGTTATTTCTAAAATAACTCTAAAATAATGACCTCAATTTAGCATGGGTGTATGTGTGTGTGTATATGTGTACATATGTAGGTATGTATTTATGTATGAAGGGATGTATGGATGCATGTGTGTGTATATATATATATATATATATATATATATATATATATAT
>NC_068984.1:60301633-60308150 GCF_001194135.2 Octopus bimaculoides
ATATATATATATATATATATATATATATATACATCACTCTCTCTCACACACACACACACACACACACACACACACATAATAGTGCTACTGATTTGGCTAACTTAAGGCTTCAGTAAAAGGTACAATTTACTTAGAGAAGCTTTTGAAGAACATAGTTCATATGTGGACTTTCATGGTTCTCTTCCTGCCTTGTATCTTTGATTTTCCACGTCTGTCTAACTGATTCTTTTGAATACTTTCATAGCCATAATTTTAATGAAATTTGCTCCACATAGGCACAGGCATGGCTGTGTGGTAAGAAGTTTGCTTCCCACCCACATGGTTCCAGGTTCAGTCACCTTGGGCAAGTATCTTCTACTGTAGCCTCAGGCTGACCAAAGCCATGTGAGTGGATTTAGTAGACGGAAACTGAAAGAAGCTTGTTGTATATTTATGTATATGCATTTTTATGTGTGTGCTTCTTTGTGTCTGTGTTTGTCTCCCCACCATTGCTTGGTAACCGATTGTCGGTGTGTTTATATCCTCATAACTTAGTGGTCCAGTAAAAGAGATTGATAGAGTAAGTGCTAGGCTTACAAAGAATAAGTCCTGGGATTGATTTCTTTGACTAAAACCCCTTTAAGGTGATATCCTAACATGGCCACAGTCAAATGACTGAAACAAGTAAAACAATAAAAGAATATGTTTCTATTTACTTCATTATAAGTATGCAAGAAATTTAGTTGCCTTTAGTTCTATAACTAAGTTCTCCATTATTAATCTGGTGTCAACCTTCCACTATCATCACAACAACTAACAACACAAGCAGAGCAGCAACAACAATTACAAGAAGAGCAAGAACAACAACACAGCCAAACTGATGGAAACTCAGTCTATTTATGTAGTCTACCTGGTTTAGTTCACTAGTCTCGGTCAGTTAGGATGTAGTCATGTTGAACATCACCTTCACCTTTGTTTTCAAGGGTTTTAGTTCACATATTGCACTGAGTACTTATTTAACTGTGGTAATTAATTTATAGGTCATTATTTTTACTTCATATTTTCTTGTTTTGCAAAGGGATGTAACTCAGCATACCAACTTACACTACGATACTGAAAAACACACACACTACTACTACTACTACTACTACTACTTGCTTCAATCATTAGACTGCTGCTATTCTGGGGCACTGTCTTGGAGAATTTTTCTTTTAGTTGAATTTTGTTTTTACGCCTAGTACTTATTCTATCATTCTCTTTTGCCCAAACTGCCAGGTTATGGGGACATAAACACACAGTTATCAAGTGGTGGTGTGGGGACAAACATAGACATCAAGACACACACATACATGTATGTATATATGATGGGCTTCTTTCAGTTTCCATCTACCAAATCCACTCACAAAGCTTTGGTAAGCCCAAGGCTATAGTAGAAGACACTTGCCCAAGGTGCCATGCAGTGGAACTGAACCTGGAACCATGTATAACCTGCAAATATACAAGCACACAACAGTTTTCACAGTTTCCATGTAGCAGATTTATTTCACCCTTTCACCCATAAAATATTTATTAACGTGAAGTTGCAATTGCATAAGATGTTACAGAGTGTGAATAAACATAGATCCACATTTTACTAATAAAATGCTTGAGATTTGAAACAGAAACATTTGCATCACATGTAAACTAATGTTCCTTTTTCTCAGTGCTGCAGAGTAGACATGAAAAAAGAAAAGTAAAAATCAAATAAATAAACATAAAACAAAAGCAATGGCTATGAAAAGGAATCTTGCAGAGAGAGTGGTAACAAACACCAGATATTTGCTGGAACTGAATATTGACGAAACATTGTTAAGTGTCAGACTAAAGATAGGTTCTCAAAGAAAAATTGCTAACCTGACTAATATCAAGGTGTTGGATTTCATTAAGAATTTAAGAGTTTTGTCATGACAAAAGTAGTCATTTATTCGTGAGAATGAAATATTGTGTGGTTTAGAATCTGATAAAGTAGTTTTCACTCAGCTAGGTAGCTGGCTAGCTAGCGTTTGCTTTACATTGCATTAGTACTAATGATACTAAATAAAACTATCCCGACCACAACGATAAAATAAATGGAAGAGCCAAGTTAATTGCAACTAGTTAGAGTTAGAACATTCTGGAACCATTGAAGAGAAGTGCTTATTTTTTTTAATTTTCTACTATCACCAAAGTTTAGTCATCATTAGTTTTAATGTGTGTTTTTGTGTGTATCTTTGTATATGTGCGTTTTTTTGTTTGTTGTTGTTGCAGAAAGTTTTTAAAATTACAAGACTCTAGTTCAAAAGATGAAATGATACCAACTGGGCAATTTTCAATGGTTTTGCTATTTATTCTGCTCCAGCTATCACTTGTTAGGTAATGTGTTGAATGGAAGCTAGTTTCCATTGAACAAGTTGATGAAAAACACGCAATCACCATATGATCATGCCCACTGTTATTGTGCACCATTACCATTATTTTCTATCATCTCTTCCCCACCAATACAACGTATTTAACTACTGAAAAATTTAGGTGCTTCTGTTTTTATCCAATATGTTTGCTTGATTGATTGCTAAAGCGTCTACTTCAGAATCTCCGAAACTATTGAAGCTAAGATATTCTAACATTTTAAGGAATAAAACATGACCTGTTTTCTTTCTGCATATTAAAATATTGGCTTTTTAGCACGTTCTTTTGATATATTCTGTGTGAGCTATAAGCTCGCTATACTAAACACAAAATCACTGACATGATAATAGAAAGAAAAAGAAAATATGCCTGAAAATGCAGGTTATTTAAACTACGATGTCAGGTCTGTTCACACACATAGATATAATGCAACATTATGTATTTTAAATGATGCTAACTATAATAGAAAATAGTCCAAAATATATTCAGACATTGACCATATATACACTTTTACTGGCTTCATTCATTGGACTGCAGCCATGCTGGAGCACTGCCTTTATGGATTTTAATTGAGTATACCAACCCTATTACAAGTGCTATTTTATTGTTCTATATTTATAGAAGGACTATATTGCCAATCTTGACATAAAGGGATATAACTTGAAACACTGGTTTACACTAGTAAATGTAAATACTATGTATGTATTCAAATACATACAGAAACACATTTATGTATGTTTCCATATACCTAGTTTTGCATACATTAGTCAACCTGGGTCTACTGTAGAAGATACATCCAGTGGGATCAACTTTGGAACTATGTGGTTGTAATGTAAACTTCTTAGTCACATCGATTGGTCTGTACCCCTATGTAGAGGATATGTTTCTGTTGTTTTCACTTGTTAACTTTTGAGTTAATATTGTGTTAAGTAGAGGCAGTAAGTAAGCTGGCAGAATTGTTAGGACACTGTGCAAAATACTTAGCAGCATTTCACCCGTCTTTATGTTCTGAGTTCAAATGCTGTCAAGGTTGACTTCACCTTGCAATCTTTCAGTGTCGATAAAATAAGCACCAGTTGAGCATTGAGGTTGATGTAATCAACTTAACTCACTCTCCCCCAAAATTGTTGGCCTTGTGCCAAAATTCGAAATCAATGTTGTGTTAACTACTTATTTTGGTACTACATTTGGTTAACCATCACTGATTGTTAATTGTTGGTCAGGAACATATTCAAGCACTACAACACACACATATGCAAACACACACACACACACACACACACAGGAAAAATAGAAGGTGAAAATGCAATGAGAATCATCATCATCATCATTATCATCATTTAACGTCCGCCTTCCATGCTAGCATGGGTTGGACGACTTGACTGAGGACTGGTGAAACCGGATGGCAACACCAGGCTCCAATCTAAATTTGGCAATGTTTCTACAGCTGGATGCCCTTCCTAACGCCAACCACTCAGAGAGTGTAGTAGGTGCTTTTACGTGTCACCTGCACGAAGGCCAGTCAGGCGATACTGGCAACGGCCACGCTCGAAATGGTGTCTTTTATGTGCCACCCGCACAAGCCAATCCACTGGCAACGATCTCGCTCGAAAATCCTATGGGAGAAAAGTCAGGCGGTACTGACAACGGCCACGCTCAGAATGGTGCATCTTATGTGTCACCCGCACAAGAGCCAGTCCAGGGGCACTGGCAACGATCTTACTTGGCTTGCCGGGTCTTCTCATGCACAGCACATTTCCAAAGGTCTTGGTCAGTAGTCATCGCCTCGGTGATGCCCAATGTACGAAGGTCTTGCCTCACCACCTCAGCCCAGGTCTTCCTGGGCCTACCTCTTCCACGGGTTCCCTCAACTGTTAGGGTGTGGCAAAATATTTTTTATTAATATATTTGAAGCATTAACCGGTTTCACAATTTACACTGATTTTCAAAAAGTTTAAATAGAAAGACATTTCTTTTGTTGCACCTGTCTTACTTCTGACTAGTGTTTGAAGTTTGCTCTATTTTTATAGGGAGTTCATGGCTCAAATTAGCATATGTTTTGAATAGGATTTGGGTAGAGGATAGTCACATTTTAACTATTCTCAGTGCATTTTCAGCTTCTATTTTTCCTATAGTTCTACTCGTGTGAAATACAATAACTTTCATCATCATCATCATTGTTGTCGTTTAACGTCCGCTTTCCATGCTGGCATGGGTTGAATGGCTTCACTGAGGACTGGCAAGCCAGAAGACTGCACTGGCTCCAATCCGATCTGGCAAAGTTTCTACAGCTGGATGCCCTTCCTAGCACCACATGTGAAAAGCATTGGTGTGGGTACTGATGCCACTTGAAAGCACTGGTAATGGTGCCGCATGAAAAACACTCAGTACACTCTGTGGAGTGGTTGGCATTGGAGAGTGCATCCAGCTGTAGAGATCAAGCCAAAGCAGACTATGGAACCAGGTGTGGCCCCTGGCCTTACCAGTTCATGTCAAGCCATCCGCCTCATGCCAACATGGAAAACAGTTGTTAAATGATGATGATGATGATGATAAATATATATGATGGGCTTCCACACAGTTTCCCTCTACGAACTTCACTCACAAGTTATTGATCAGCCAAGGACTATAAAGACAGTTGCCCAAGGTGGTGTACAGTGGGACTGAACCTGAAACCACATGCATGCAAAGCGAGCTTCTTTCCAACACAATCATGACTATTTATTTATATATTTTTTGTCCTTTTGTTTTGTTTTTCCCTGGGGTCAGTCCTGATCCAGAAGATCTGTGATTAAAAGAAAAATATTTTAGCAATGACTATCCTGTGCAATTTTTAAGGCATAGTGCATCTATAATCACATTAACCAATGTGCATCTTTAGTTTTTTTCTCCCCTTACACAAGGGATTTTTGACTGCTATTTCTAGAAGGTCAAATTATCACATAGAAATTTTCTCATCTGCTGTTTTCTTATTTTTCTGAAGTCCTTTTTTTCTTTTGTTTTTGATCTGTAACATGAGAGAAAAAAAAAGCAAAAAAAAAAAAAGCTCAAAAGCCTCCCAGACATCTAATTAATTGCAAAATTTGAATATTCTGTTAAATAGTTAGGATAGCGGGAAACTAAGTTTCAAGAATCTTTTATATAGCTGGATGCCTGCAGAAAATGTATTAAACTAAGTAGTCTGCTGTGGCACCACATAGCGTTGTTATTGTGCACACCTGTAGAAAACAAATTGTGTAAATAAATATGATTATATTTAGAGTTGCATTTTGTTAGAGTTAAAACTAAATGATATGAGGGTTTTTTTTTTTAATATTTTCTGAAATCATTTTCTATTTTATAAGATTTAAATTGGCTTGTACATATGTTCTTACAATATAAGTGTGTTTGTACATGTGTCTGTTTGTATATTGGTACACATATGTGTGTGGATGTGTGTTCGTGCATGTCTGTATATTGATACATCTGTGTGTGCGTGTGTCTGTGTTTGTGCGCGCATTTGTATATTGATACATGTGTGTGTGTTTGTATATACATCTGTATATTAGTACATGAGTGTGTGTGTGTGTTTGTACATGCATTTGTATATTGGTACGTGTGTGCATATGTGTGTGTAGACAAATATCAGGCTTTAGATTTTCTAACTTACATCTTTTTTCCTTATTTTTGTACTTGTTTCGGTCATTAGACTGTGGCCATGCTGGAGTACCGCCTTGAAGAATTTGTATTTTTTGCCTTTGAAGCTTGACACTTATTCTATTGGTCTTTCTTGCTGAACTGCTAAGTTACAGCAACGTAAGCACATCAACACATGGTGCTGGGGGACAAACACAGATGTAAGAATACACTTACATACACACACATAGTCACACATACATATACAATGAGCTTCTTTCAGTTTTCCTCAATCAAATCCATTCACAAGGCTTTGGTTGGGCTATTGGTCTCTTTTTTCCTGAACTGCTAAGTTACAAGGACATAGACACACCAACACTAATTGTCAAATGGTGCTGGGGGACAAACACAGGTATAAGAACACACACACACACACACACACACACACACACACACACACACACACACACACACACACACACACACACACACACACACA
>NC_068984.1:60308998-60311498 GCF_001194135.2 Octopus bimaculoides
CACACACACACACACACACACACACACACACACACACACACACACCGGACTTCCATACAGTTTGTGTCTCCTGAATTCACTCAAGGCATTGGTTGGCTTGGGGCTATAGTAGAAGTCACTTGCTCAAGGTGCTATGTAGTGGGACTGAACCTGAAACCACATGGTTGCAAAGTGGGTTTCTTACCCACACAACTATGTCTCTCAGACAAGAATATTTCTAATACCTAAATAGTATATTTCTGTATTTGGTTTACTTAACCATTTTTGCATTCAGATTTCTCTGTCAAATGTTATGCTTATTTATCCAGGGTGCATAGCTCAATAGTTAGAGCATTGGGCTCACAATCATGAAGTAGTGAGTTCGATTCCTGGATCGGGCTATGTGTTCTTCAGCAAGACACTTTATTTCACATTGCTCCAGTTCACTCAGCTGTAGAAATGAGTTGCGATGTCACTGGTGCCAAGCTGTATTGGCCTTTGCTTTTCCTTTGGATGACATCGGTGGTATGGAGAGTGGGGGGCTGGTATGCATGGGCGACTGCTGGTCTTCTATAAACAACCTTGCCCAGGCTTGTGCCTCAGAGAGGAACTTTCTAGGTGCAATCCCTTGGTCATTCATGACTGAAGGGAGTCTTTACCCTTTTTTACCCTGTAACCTTGAGATTTCAGTGATGTGTTTCTTTTTTTTTTTCAGACTCACATTGTAGGGTAGGTGTGAGATGCTGGATCTGGCCAGTTTGAACACAAAACAAATGAAATGAGTTTGATATTATAGCTGGTGTGAAATACTGAAGGGTTAACATGCAGTTTAGTTCTTTGGAGGTGATTCCTGCCACAAGAAAGAAAGGTCTACAATCATTTTCATTTGTTTCATTCCCTACCTCCCCCAACTCCATCTTATTTAGTCTTGTGGCCAGCAAACAATGGCTAAACTGTCACCAACATATGAGCTTTTAAGCTTGCAGCCTGTGACTACTCACATTCTTCTCTTAAAATTGGCTGACAAAGGTAAGTGACAGTGTAGCTTGTATAAAAAAAAAAGCAAAAAAACAAAACAAAAACAAAACAAACAAAAACAAAGCAAAACAAAATAAAACTGTGCTACGTTCTGATATTGTAATGAATAATGCATTTATTTATGTTGTATAATATTTTCTATGGGGTTCTAAAACTATGTTATTTCAACATTATTTAGAGAAATGTGAAAGCTGTACATTTTCTAGCTTATAGTTAATTTATTATTGAACACTTCCTCCCTGCACACCTTGACGAAATTGTTAAAGCTTAGTCTCTTCCAGACATCATAAAATAAATATAGACACGGCCAAACTCCAAAAACGAATACAATATATGTCTATGTATGTATTGAGTCATCCCATAAATAATGCGGTTTTTGTATACTACTACTTTTATTTTTTTAAATTAAGATAAAGAAAGTTCTTTTTTCATCTAAAATATACTCTCCATCATTTTCTACAATGCTCCTCCATCTATTTGGTAGACTTGCAAGGCCCTCTTCCAAAATTCACTTATCTGCGATGAAAAATATTCCTCCAGTACTGTTCTGACCTCATCTACAGAATTCATATTTTTTCCGTCCAAATGATTTCAAAGACTGCAGCATAAATGATAATCAGATGGGGCAATGTCTGGCGAATATAGTAGGTGGGGCATCGTTTCCTATTCAAATTGCTCCAGTCTTTGGAATTTCATCCTTGCTGTATGTGGCTGAGCATTATCCTGATGGAAGAACACCTTTTGTCTTGAAACCAAAGATGGTTGTTTTTCTTCTAGCACTGACTTAAGCCACTCAAGCTGCTTGCAGTAGATCTCGTCTGTTATCATTTGGTTTAGGTTTAAAAGTTCAAAGTGGACTAGATATTTCATATCCCATCAAACAGATAACAACACTTTATGTGGGTGAAGACCTTCCTTAGCCTGGGGTGCTGGTATTTCTCCTTTCCCTACCCACTGTCTTCAGCACTTAACATTTTTATAGAGAACCCATTTCTCGTCACCACTCACTATTTGGTCCAAAACAGGTTCATTTGTGAGACATAATAGCAAAGAAGAGTATACATTCACCCTCTGCATGCAATTAGACTTGGAAAGTTTATGAGGAACCCATTGACCTAATTTGCTGACTTTTCTGATGGTATGCAGGTGTCGATGAATGGTTGAATGACCAAATCCAAGCTTCTCTGCTAGTTCCTCAACAGTTATGATGGGATTTTGTTCCTGCAGGTTTTGCAGGACATCCTCCTCGAGCTCTACAGATCTTCCAGGATGAGGTTCATATTCTAGGCTGTAGTTTCCAGCCCGGAATTTCTGGAACTACCATTGACACAGGCTTATGCTTACCATCCGATCGTCATATATTGCATCAATATTCCTTGCACTTTCTGTTGGGTTGTTGCCTTTATTGAACTCATGAAGTAAAATATGCCAAACATGCTCCTTTGTCACTTCTATTATAGCTTCGAAAAAATAGCTGTTAAAA
>NC_068984.1:60316498-60331220 GCF_001194135.2 Octopus bimaculoides
AATGCAGTTATTTATCATCTGCTCACTTAAAAAATTATTTGTTTATAAAGGTTGATTTAGCCTAAATTCTGGACTTGCAAGAAACATGGCTGCAAGCTGCCTGAGAAAGGATGCACAGATATAGAGCATGGATCAGAGAGGAACAGCGAAAAGATAAAATGAAAAAAGGAAAAAGATGACACCGACGGAGACGTAAAGAAATGGATGTAGATGAACATCAAGAATATTCCAAGAAAGCTAAACTATGAATGCTATAAAAATGGGAATCATCCTTTCTTTCTTAAATAGGTCCTCTTATTTTTTTCCATTCTATGGAATTTCCATGGGTCCCACTTGTATGACAGTTGACTTAACCATGGACACAAAACTGTACTCTTTACAAGATACAAACGGCTAATCTCTTGGATGATTGTCTTGCACTATATACACTCAGTTATCAATCCTCTCTGTTGTTTATCTTTATTGCTTGGAGTTTAAGAAAAGATGTTAAATCCATTATTTTGGTTAGATTTGAAGAAAAAAAATGCTATTTTTTTCGTTTTTGAAGTGTTGTTGCTATTTTAAAATATTTCACATTAAGGCCTGAAGATTATCAATAAATTTAAATCATCTATCCATTATTAGGTCTTGTTTGAATAATCTCTCTCTCTTTTTTTAAATTACCTTTGGCAAAGATGCTGTTTGTATTAAAATATTTATTAATATGTATTTTGGTTTGCCACCTGTGAATTCTTGTTATACTTTAAGGTGGTATTTTGTTAAAATTTTATTTCAAATTCCTTGGAACACTGAAGTCTTGTTTTAAGTTTTCAGATTAGTATTCAACTGTTATTTGATGTTATAAATGCATAATGATTGATACAGTGGCAGAAGTTCATGAATTTGTAGGTGAGGGGAGTTCCAGTTGATTTAAATTTAAAATTAGTTATATTGACTTTAGAGGGATGGAAAATAAGCATTGAGTTCCAAATACTTCATCAATGTCATCACCACTTTTTCCATGGGTAGGATTAGATTTAAAGAGGCAGAATTCTATGACCAGATGTCTTTCTTATCTACTACTTTCTTACTTGCTACTTAGGACCTTTGCTCCCTATGGACCAGCATTGACTTCTATCTACCCTTCTCAATTCTGGGTTATCTTATCTGCTTCTTTGCAGTTGGACCCTTCCTTTATCAACTCTGCTTCAATATCCTTTCAGATTTTACTGCACTACATCATATATTTCCCTGAAGAAAGGCTTTCCTCTCTTAGATCGTGTTAGATCTGAATTGTCATCAGTGTTTCTGTTATTTTGCTTTTTGTATTAGGTAGGGGTATTGACCCAACACAAACCCATATTTTATCTCTGAGAAGAGATGGTCCATTTTAGTCTTGCCCCTACCCTTTGACCTGTCTGGTATGGGAGACCCAATAAAGAGCTTGCACTACTCTGCTAGCATAGCTCTTAAGATCAGTAAGGCTCACAGGCCTCCAAACTGCAACAAGGACTGATTCTTGTGGTGGGTTCTTCCTTTCCCCAACCCTTCTTTGTTATTCAAGTAATGTATTTTTTATTCCACTAGTTTAAGTATACAGGATCTTTAAATTTATCTGAGGAGAAATTCTCACCTCTTTGATGACATGATTCTTGTCAGAGGCAAACTATGTTTCTGTATGCACTGTTACTTTTCTAAGTCTGTCCACTGTAACTGACAGTGAGTGCTGTGGCAAGATGAAAAAAGGGAGAACATAAGCTCTAACTCAACATGAGGGATAACATAACAAGAAATAGCTGCCAATAATCCATATCTGCACCTGAGAAGAACTAGGCTTACCAACTAGTTGATAAAATTAGTTTATTGTAATTACATCAAGTAAAGCTACACTAAAGAAGATTTGTAAGACGGAACTGTCTTCTCTCCTCTTATATTATATTATTCTTCTACTTGTTTTAGCCATTAAATAGCAGCCACGCTAGGGCAGAACCTTGAAGAATTTTAGTAGAATTAATTGACCCTAGTACTTTTTTTTAAGCCTGGTTCTTATTCTATCAGTCTCTTTGCTAAACTGCTAAGTTACGGGGAAATAAATACATCAAAACTGGTTGTCAATCGGTTGTGACACACACACACACACACACACACACACACACACACACACACACACACACACACACACACACACACACACACACACACACACACACACACACACACACACACACACACACACACACACACAAAAGCAAGCTTTTAGTTTCTATCTGCCAAATCCAGTCACAAGGCTTTAGTTGGCCTGAGGCTATAGTAGAAGACATTTTCCCAAGGTGCCATGCTGAGGGACTGAACCCAGAACCATGTAGTTGGGAAGCAAGCTTCTTACGCACAGCCACTCCTGTGCCTATACTTTTACTCATTATGTTTATGAATTTTTAAAATGGTGGGATAACATTTGAAGGTCATTTGGTTTCTAATTCCAGGTGGTGAAACAACTGCATATGGGCATTAAATTTGGCACACTATCATTTCTGTTTCGTGATTGTTTGAATGTCATAAATAAATGTTAAATAATAAAGTGTATCTTATCTGCGCATCAGATGATAAACTAGGATATGCATACAAATACATAATACATCAAGACAGTATAGAAATTTCCAATTCCAATTGTACTGAACTATACAGACTGGTGAACATTCATGTTTACAAACAAAAACAAAAAGTACTTGATACATAAAGTACATCTTATTAGAAACTGATTTAAACACACACACACACACACACACATACACACACACTCTTTCACACACACACACACACACATGTCCACACACACACACACACACAGAGTCTCTTTCACACACAGTCTCTTTCTCACACACGCACATGTGCATGCGCGCACACATACACACACACACACACACACACACACACACACACAGAGTCTCTTTCTCACACACCACACAACATACAAACATGCTGTCATTCACTCACTCATGTGATATACAGCTCAAATACTGAACTTATTCCAGTTTCAAACTTTCTTAAGATCCTGTCAAAATTCATTCAACTCTGGCTACTGTGATGTTCAGAAGAAACAGCTTGTAAACCATTCTGAAAATGGGACTTCACTCACTCCAAGGGTGAAACTACTAATAAATCAGCATAGCTTGAAAATTTAAATATTCATTATTGACTTTGTGTAGAAAGCGATTTGAAGAATATATATATGAAAGTTCTTAGCAGAACAGCCCAACACTGCATTGATAATGTTTAAAATTTTCTTCACTTCTCAGAATATTTTTACTCCTGTTACTTTGCTGGCATATTAATAATTTCTTAAGAGTTGAGGGTGGTTAACTGTTACAAGTTGGTACAAAGTGGACAAAGTACTAAGCTGTGTACTTAATTATGTTTCTTTATGCTCAAAGTTCAGATCCTGCGAGGGAAGAATTTGCATTTCAGCCATCCGGTGTAGACAAAATATAAGTACCAGTAAAAGTATTGGGTTGATTTTGTTAGCTGTTCTCTCCCTTAAAATTTGCGGCTCTGTGCTGATGTTAGAATTCAACTCTTTCTTTATAGCTATGAAGCCAACAGATATATGCAAATTAGCACGACCTTATTTGAACTAAGTCACTTTTCTGTATAGTTATTAGCCATTTTATTTTCTCAACATCATAATGTTGGGAGTTAAGCACACACTCATAAGAATTTAGTAAGTTTCAGACAAGTTTGTCAAACTCATGCATGTTGTTGAGAACTTGGGGCATATCTCCAATCTTCATTCCACAAGGCTTGTATATGTACACACACACACAAGTCTGACTATAATGGTTTGAGGGAGGTGATCTAATTCCTTTATAGCTAAAACGATCACCAAATTCTTTCTTATCTCCTTACTTATTTTCTGGGGTTTCTTCTCTCTCTCATTTTTTCTTCCTCTTTCTTCTTATTTCTCTCCTCTTCTACCTTTTTATTTTTTCTATTACCATTCTTTTGAACTTTGGTATCCAAACTATTGTCTATATGGGTCAATAGACCTGATATTGAGATTTAAAAAATCCTATTGACAAAACTTGTCTGCTCACAGATATGTGAACCCAACAGACTGCAACACTTCTCTAAAAACGTTTGAGAAGCTAAGTAAATATAAGCACGTTGAAATAGAGGTATCAAAAATGTGGCATCTAAGAAACAATGATCATTGGAGAATTTGGAGACAAAACCAAATGGTGCTCTTAAATCACTATGGCCAAATACCAGGAAACCCTAAAGTATCAGAAAAAGTTGTTCTCATGGATACTATCCACATTCTAGGAAAAACATTGTCAACTTGAAAATATCTGTTTCTCTTAAAACTGAAATGTTACAAATTTGATGGAATCTTAGTTCTTAGACTCTAGTCTTCTGCTGTAATATATATCATTACTAATCATGAATAACACACATAGCAAAACATCCAGCTTGCTGTTACATAAAGTCTCTGGGTGAGACTTGGAACAGAATTTTATACAAAGCAACAATAACATAAACATGACCACCACCACTACCACAATAATAATAAGGAATTATTTCTTTTAGTTCTTCATAGTACTCTCACCCAATATTAATTTCCAAGCATTTTTGGCTGTATTTGAATTAATTAATTAATTAATTAAATATTTGGCAACCTTCATTGCATCATAACAAAAATGAGTTCCTTCCATTTCAGTAAAAGTAATTCCATTAGCTTGACATGCTACAGTAGTGTTTCTCAAAGTGTAATCTGTCTCTCTCTCTCTCTTTCTGTCTCTCTGTCTCTCTCTCTCTCTTTATGTCTCTCTGTCTCTCTTTCTGTCTCTCTGTCTCTCTGTCTCTCTCTCTCTCTCTCTCTCTCTCTCTATATATATATATATATATATATATATATATATATATATATATATATATATATATATATATATATATATTGTCAAATACTTCCATTTACTTCTGGTTGCATTTTTTTCCTTTTTATTTCTTTTTCTGCTATAAATATTTCTAAATTTCTAAAAACCAATAAAGATGTCATGATTTTCTTGATTATCTATAATTACATAAATTGGCTTATACTATTATTTGTCCTGTATGATCTTGTTTATTCCATATTTTTATTTAAAAAATGTTTCGGTCAAATTTAGAGTTAGTTTTATGACGTACATAAAAAAAATATGTTTTCAAAATTTTAATACTTATTCTTGATGGTGCTTCCTTAAGGTCACTAAGATATGAAAAGCAGTGAGCTGTAAGAGAAGCACTAGACCAGTAATTTTTTGATTCATGCCTCATTCTCAGATTTCTTTTTGGTATAGCATTGATGTTGTCATTGTTATTATTTCTTATCCTAGCTCATCTCTGATTGAGCAGACTTATGATCAAAAGCATTCCATCTCAACTTCTTATTGTTATCATTACATTGCCTAATGTACCTACCTTTTTTTCTTTTTAAGACAGCATAATTTGCTGTAAATTTGCCTGCCACTTCTTGCATATCAAGTTCCATGTAGAGGCCTCTTCGTTGGGTTGGGTATTGCTCTATTCAGCAAAGTGTAATAGATTAGATAATAGGAAGTACCAGCAATGAATATTCAAATGAGGAACAATAAACATAATACCTTAAGGTTATCGCATTACTTATCCTTGAAGTAAGGTGGAATGGGATTCATTCAAGGAACTGCTATATGAGGTTGTAGTGGAGATATAATATATCTGTCATGTATTTGTTACAATGAAAATTTACTGAATAAATACCTAATTACTATTATTCACTTTGAAGTCAGCCCTGACTGAGGAGACCTATGACAAAATGTGTTCCAGCTAAGACCTTCCTGTTTCTTTTTCTTTTTTGTATTTTTTAAACACATTGTCCAGTGTGGCCTTTAAAAAGTGTAGAGGGTGATTTGAGGAAGATTTGGTCGCTGTTTTAAGCAGGTAGAGCCATAACATAATCATTCTTCATTGACTTGTTGAATGACTCTCAGACTATGTAAAGTTGATATTACTAAATGGAGTTCACCAACTTTTGTTGTTGTTGTTCTCTACCATTTTGGACTGTTTTTGTTTTTGCTGAGTTAGCTTCTGGTGATTTCAACTGATTTCAGGATCAGTTTTGAAGAATACTCTCACAGATTGTTCCTTTTATGTAGCTCAGAACCATTGGTGAACTTGAACTCAACATTGCAAACCAATAAAACACTTTGTAATTATACAGTACTCTTACTTTTTATTCCAGTAACCTAGAAAAAGCTGCACAATAGCCATTTACAACTAGCTGGAGTGGTGAAGACAATTGAGAATAGCAAATGATCTGGCCTCTCTACCAGTTGTGTTAGTTGTTGCTTAACCAGTAACAGCCAGCCCTGATCAAGCAGATCTGTGATCAAAGATATTTCATTTAGGATCATCCCATCTCTTTTTATGTGTAAAGAGCCTAAAATCATATTATTCAATATGTACTTTCTGACGTTGGTGGTATGTGATGCAAAGGAGATTTGGTTACTATTTCTCACAGGTTGGGCAACCATTTACTTGAGCTGCGTTTGTCTTAGAAGAGTGAGAGCCAATTACATTTGAGTGCATTGAAATAAATGAAAATGATGACTTCTGAGTGCCCTAAGTTCAGGTTAGTGACTTCAGTGCAAGATGGGTTGCCTTTGTTATGACAATAGAAACTATCTCTCTAATGGTCTTTTCTATGTTTTTAAATATTTAGCAAGTAGTAAAAACAAAAGATTAAAAATCCTGCTTTTTAAGATGTTGTACAAAGGTTTCTTAAAATTGGATGTCTTAAGGGAAATATGAAGAAGCTACTCAGAAATTTTTTTTTTCACAACCAGTGCTTGTGTGCCAAGATATATCATCGTCATCATCATCATCATCATTTAACGTCCTCTGTCCATGCTGGCATGGGTTAGATGGTTTGACTGGAACTGGTAAGCCAGATGGCTGCACCAGGTTCCAGTTTGATTTGGCATGGTTTCCTACAGCTGGACGCCCTTCCTAACACCAACCACTCTGAGAGTGTAATGGGTACTTTTTACATGACACCAACAATGGCCATGACTATGATTTCATTTAGTTTGACAAGTCTTCTCAAGCACAGCATATCACTAAAGGTCATGGTTGCTTGTCATTACCTCTGTGAGGCCTAGCATTCAAAGATCATGCTACCAGCAATGGCCATAATTACAATTTTGTGGGTACCATTCATATGACACTGGCAATGGCCATGACTACTATGACTTCACTTGATTGATAAGCCTTCTCAAGCACAGCATATCGCCAAAGGTCTTGGTCACTTGTCATCAACTCTGTTAGGCCCATCATTCGAAGATTGTGTTTCATAACCTTGTCCCATGTCTTCCGGAGTCTACTTGTTCAGTTTCCTCCAGAGTTAGAGCTCAGCACTTCTTTACACAGCTGTCTTCATCCATACACATCACATGACCATATCAGCATGTTTGTCTCTCTTGCACACCACATCTGATACCTCTTATGCCCAGTTTTTCTCTGACATATTTCAATTGCTAAAGGCAAATTGTCACAACATATTTCAATTAACCTAAAATTTGCTTATGCCTAAACACTGCTTGGTGCTTATATTACTGTAATTATATATATGTGTGTGTGTGTGTGTGTTTTATTTAGTCACAAGAACAATTTTTATTCAGAAGGTCTATAGTTGATTGAATTAAAACTCTAGTAAATCACTGGTATATTACTGGTATTTATCTCATTAATCCCAAAAGGATGAAATACAATGTCAAAAATGACATGGCTTGAATTTGGAATTGGAAGGGACAAAAACTTAATGTTACATGTTTAATTCAGCATGCTGTCATCTCAGTCATTTCCCTACCACCACCAGCAACCATTCTGTTTAGATATTCATCAGTTGTAACTTGGCTCATGTTATTCTATAAAAACTAATTTAAATTTATTTTGTTTTCCTCTCTACATACCTATCAAAATGTTGTGCATCATGTACAATTGTAATGTTTTCGTTTCTATCTGTTATTTTACCATTTCAATTGTCACAGTTGATCTTTCTGAAAGTAATTTGTTGCAGTTTTCCTCTGTGTAATGACATCTGAAATCCTATTCACTTGAAACAAGCATATTTTATCCCTTTTGAGATCAAATACAAACAAAAGAGATGCTAAGAACGATTTCTAACTCAGATAACAACTAATAGACAAGTAAAGTATATAGCTATATATTGTATCTTTAATTAAAATTGAGCATTTACAACTTTCTGTAAATCAATTAGTCTGTGTACATGTGTATGTATGTGTGTGTGTGTATTCATATATATCATCATCATCGATTAATGTCCGTTGTCCATATGTATGTATGTATGTATGTATGTATATGTGGGTGTGTGTGTATGTATGTATATGTGTGTATGTATGTATGTATGTGTGTGTGTATGTATGTATGTATGTATGTATATGTGTGTGTATTATGTATTTGTGTGTGTGTGTGTATGTATATATGTATGTATGTATATGTGTGTGTATGTATGTATGTATTTGTGTGTGTGTGTGTGTATGTATGTATGTATGTATGTATGTACTGAGAATGGATGTTTCTCTCCTTGTCCACTGGAACCTTCATTTGCTTATTTTATTACGCTGTTGTTTTCTTTCTGTGAAATGTTTGCTTTTGTTTGTTTTTCACCCTTGAGAATTTTTCTCTTGTTTTCCTAATAACATTAGCACTTCTGATTAAGTCAAGAGTACTTTTATTCTAATGGGATTTATCAGTAATTTATGTTCAGCTTAAAAGAATTTACTAAAGTCTCTCTCTATTTGTTCAATTAAATTACTCACAAGCTAGCTCGCTTGCCAGGGTTTTTGTCCAAATCATTTCTTTCTTTTGAATTTATGACTAATTCTATAATTATATTAAATAATCGAGCAACAAATGAAATGAATATTAAATGCTACTTATGCATTGAATAGAGTTTGTTAAATCAATTTTTTTTTGTTCTCTTGCTTGATTAATGAAAAGACTCTTTAAATGTTTGACTACAAGGCATTCTGCTATTTCTAAAAATTTTAGATTTTAATTTCTGACTTGTCTCTTTCAAATGTCTTTAATTAATTTTAAAAATAAAATAGAATAGAATGAAATAACATAAAATAAGATCTCATAAACCACTAATGTTCCATCTTGTACCAATTTCCCCACCAGAATCTAGACTTTTGAAGAATTTAACATACATTAATGTTCAGATACGAAACTAACTTTAAAGTTTGTTGGCATTCAGCAGTAGAGCAATTACTGTGTAATACTGATGTAAGTATGTAGACATCTGAAGAACCTTTCTCAAGAGATTTTTTATTTCATTTTGTTTTACTTTGTTTTCACAGTCTGTAGAGTAACTGTTAGCATTGCTAATTCTGTTAACGTGATCACTTCCATCCAAAGTCTTTTATAGAAGAGACCATTACAGAGAATAATGGCTTGCCAATTACTGAAACAGTTGATTCCAAATAGGCTATGGTTGTTGACATGGATTTCAAGTAGAGGAGACAATTTATTCTGTTCACCAATCATTCATCAACAAATCATGTCTACATTTTATGATATCACAGACATTCTCTGTGATATGCATATCTAAGAAATCTAATTTCATTTGACAGGGAATATATTCAATATGTTCACTCATTAGTCTTGTTGTTTAGCCCTAGGTCAAACCTGGCAGAATAGACATATGATTGAAAGCATTCTGGTCATGATGATACCATATTTTTCTGAAGTAGCTATGTTCACATCATTTCATATGTCCTTCCTTTTATTTAAAAGTGCATATGGTTTGAAAATGATCTCCTTGCTATTTTTTGCAGATTGAGTGAGTGCCTAAAAATACTTTCATTGGGTTGTATTTGAATCAAATTCATTTCTGCTTTTTATTATTATTATTATTATTATTATTATTATTATTATTATTATTATTATTATTATAATAATAATAATAATAATAATAATAATAATAATAATAATAATAATAATAACAATAACAACAACAACAACAACAACAACAACAACAACAACTTTAGGTAAGTTAAAGTATGTTTGTGATATATTTCAATTTCTGAAGGCAATTTCACTGTAGTTACTGTGGAGAAAAAAATATCTTATGGTAAAAGGTGTAAAAACACCATATCTACCCAGTGCTGCCTCCTTTCGGATTCCTAGATGTGTTTCTAGCTCTTTAGCCATTATCAATGGAAAATACTGAAGAGAGGTTTTAGTTAAAGTTATGGCTTTAAAATCTGCCCAGAGTTACCTCTCTTTGGTACAGGGCAGATATGGTGTTTTACACCTTTTAACATAAGAGAGGATTTTTTCTCCAGGGTAACTGCAGTCAATTTGCTTTTAGAAGTTGAAATGTGTCACAAACATATTTAAACTGACTTAAAGTTCACTTATGCCTAAACACTGCTTTGCTTTGATACTGCTGAGTTTCTGTTTATTTATTTTCCCCATATACTTAGAACTGAAATAGTTAATGATTTGTATCCTATCATCACTACCAAGTTGTGTCTGTTTCCAAGGCATTTAACTGTCAAAAGATTAGCCTTCCTCCTTGTAAATAGATACCACTTGAATATGAAGCTCATTGCTGTAAGGATGCCAGTCCATTAAGATTTTTGGTTTCCTTGCCAAATCTTTCAACTGCTTTATTTATGAGTTAGATTTATTTTTATTGTACCAGAATTATTAACCCCTCTTCTAGTTTTGGTTGAATTTAATTTCTTGATTAACCTTTTATCTTTTATACTTGTTTCAGTCATTAGACTGCAGTCATGTTGGGGTACTGCCTTGAAGATTTTCATCAGACAAATTGATTCCGGATTTTTTTTTTTCTTTTTATCTTGATACTTATTCAGTCCGGTCTCTTTCCACTGAACCACTAAGTTACCAGAGATATAAACAAACCAGCACTAGTTCTCAAGTGGTGGTAGTGGACAAAAATAAAGGTATACATATGTATATTTATATATATTTATATGTGTGTGTGTATATATATATATATATATATATATATATATATATATATATATATATATATATATATATATATATATATATATATATATGATGGGTTTCTTTCAGTTTTCATGTACTAAATCCGGCCACAAGGTTTTGGTTGGCCTGGGTCTACATCAGAAAACATTTCTCCAAGATGCCATGCTGTGTGATTGAACCTGGAACCATGTGATCACAGAGCAAACTTCTTACTACACAGCTTCACCTGTGCCTGTATAATTGATAAGTGCTAAGTAGGTGTACTTTATAAAAAAGATAAACTCTACCTGAGTGATTTGACTCAGATACACTGCATGAAAATTCTTCAATGTTGCCCTATGTCCCCCAAAAATCAATGTGTCATACAGCTTAGCATCACTAGCTTAATCACCATTTACTAATTACATTGAGTAAATGAGGGAGATTCTCTGCAGTTGCTTGATTTCCTAGAAGTAAAGTGCAGATACCCTCACTTCACGCATGACTGCCTTGGAAAAGATCATTAGATGATGTAGTTTAGGTATATTGTCTGAGAAAAGATTAAAAGGACAGAATAATGCTTTGGAATATTTTCACCCTAAATATATATATATATATATAGGATGAAAATATTCCAAAGGATTATTCTGTCCTTTTCATCTTCATGTGTGTGTGTGTGTGTGTGTGTGTGTGTGTGTGTATATATATATATATATATATATGTGTGTGTGTGTGTGTGTGTGTGTTTGTCCCCCACCACTACTTGACGACCAGTGTTTATGTATCTGTAACATAGTGGCTTGACAAAAAGAGACTGATATAATAAATACCAGGCTTATTAAAAAGTACTAGGGTTGATTCATTCATCTAAAAGTTCTTCAAGGTGGTGCCCCAGCATGGCCATCGTCTAATGACTAAAAAGGATGCAGGGAAAATTTGTTAGTCATTAGCAATGCTCTAGAGAAGAACATAAAGATGATTGATATTGAAGAAGCTTCTTTTGGTTTTGATTATGAGCATTTGATTATTTGATAAACTGACAGCCTATTCATTGAATTAATGTCTAAGTGGCTGAGTATTCCACAAATCTTTAATGTAAATCCTCACATCAATGTTAATGTAAATCCTCACATCAATGTTAATGTAAATCCTCACATCAATGTTAATGTAAATCCTCACATCAATGTTAATGTAAATCCTCATGTCAGTGTGACACAATATGCGACAAGGCTGGACATATGAATTGTACAGGGACATATATATATAGGTACATACGATGGCTTCTGCCTAGTTTCTGTTCGTTTCTTTCTACCCACTTCCAGTTCCACTTTGAAGGTTTGTGTTTACCTGAGGCTATGATAATAGACTCCATGAAGATATTGTATCATGGGATTGAACCTGAAACCTCATGATTGTGAAGCGAACTTTTTAACCACTCAGTCATGCTATCTATGTCCTGTTAATAGTACAATATCCAAAATTGTGTGTTACACTTTGTCAAAAGAAAACCATTATTCTAGTGGTAAAATATGAACTATCAACCCTTTGGCTAGTTGTTGACATTCTTTAGTTCCAGGTCAGCCATGCTTGAGCAGATGTACAGATACATTCCAATCATGACCTTCCTGTCTTTTATTCATGTTGTATGTAGGATCACATTCTCCTTTTAAAACATTATCCCTTTCATTACCAAATTCCTACTAAAATACACTGCTTTGTTTTAATTAATTTTGGTAATTATGAAGAATTTAGTAAAATAACTTGATCATTATTAAACTGGAGTTTGTGACATAAATTAATATGAAATTTCTATGGAAGGTTTTAATTTAGTTCACTTTAAAATAGGAAGTTTATATCATAGATCCATGGGTGGGCTTGGGTGGTTTGGTATCTGAAGGGTTAAGGTATATTTTTAAGGGGAGTTTGGCTGCTATTATTTGCATTTGAGTGATCATAGGCCAGTATTATAACACCTTAGCTACTTATCAATCTGTTTTATTGTTATTGATGATGTTTAAAGATCATCTCTATTATTTTTATTGAACATACTATATATATATTATGTAGTGAGTTGGTCTTTCCCTCAGCATCGACATGCCGTATGAAACTTTCGTAAACTGCAGATATAAAAGTGTGCTCTGAAGATCTGAAACTGATAATTCTTCCTAGTGAAGAATTATTTAATGTCATTTTCATTCAGATGAGAGCAAATCGATTATTTACTCAGCAAATGTTCATTCACCATTCATCGTTCACTACTGACATGGTGCACATAAATATGAGATAGCAACATGTACTGTCATATGCAGTTACTGTTGCTGTTATTGTTGTTGTTGTAAACAGTTTTATGGGATGGAGATAAATGAAGTAGTTAAGCATGGCAGTCTCAAGATATTGTTGTGTGTTTTGTTTCAATGTAGTAAATTATAGTATCTGTGTACATGTGCATGAATGTATGTGTGTTCATGTGTATGTGTGTAGATATATATATATATATATATATATACATATGCCTACATACAGATATATACCCACAAAAATACTTATATGCATATATATATATATATATATATATATATATATATATATATATATATATATATATATATATATATATATATATATATATATATATATAGTGAAGAAGAAGAGCAATTTTCCTTCTTTAAGAATATGGCAGGATAACATGAAAGAATGGGCTGGAATGAATGTCTCCAAGTACAAAATGATAATGAATGCATGTCTGGTGGTTGTTGTTGCTGTTCACCCCATAATGGAATGGATGATCAAAAAAAAAAAAAGAAAATTCTTTCTTTTTCTTTCCAAGCAGTGTATCGAAGTCTACATTATCAGATATGGTGGAGATTTGGCTGATATTTCTAGCATGTCAAATAACAACTCATTAGAACTTCCCATTGGCTTGTGCATGTCTGGCTGTCTTCAACTATGCCTCAGTAGTATCGTTGTTTAGTCTCATTGTAGATAGACATCTGAGTGAATTGGTGCAACAGTGGGCCAGCAGTGTGACACATATCTAGAGCACCAACCCTCCTCTGTGCTTTAACCATGAGACCATCTTCTGATCACCTCAGGTCAAAAGCAAACTAGGATCATTAGTGGCTTAGGTTAACTCCATGAACACCCCGCATCCAAGACTCTTGAGCTGGAGCCTCATCACTGTCTTTTACTTGATTCAGTCATTGGACTACAGCCATGCTTGAGGAATTGAGGGCACCCACCCCAAGGAATTTTTTGTTGAATGAATTGACTCCAGTACTTATTATCTTTGTAAAGCCTGGTACTTTTTCTATCAGCCATTTTTGCTGAACCACTAAGTTCACAGGAGCATAAACACACAAACACAGGTTATCAAGCGGTGGTAGGAGACAAACACAGACACAAAGACACACACAAACACAAACACACACACACACACAGACACACAATAGGATTCTTTCAGTTTCCCTCTACCAAATCCACTCTCAAGGCTTTTGTAGGCCTGAGGCTATAGTGGAAGACACTTGCATTTGCCCAAGGTGCCATGCAGTGGGACTGAACCTGGAACGTGTGGAAAGAAAGCAAGCTTCTTACCACACAGCCATGCTTGTACCAATGTGTGCGTATGTATGTGTGTGTGTGTGTGTGTGTGTGTGTGTGTGTGTGTATATATATATATATATATATATATATATATATATATATATAT
>NC_068984.1:60331582-60334568 GCF_001194135.2 Octopus bimaculoides
A
Organism: Octopus bimaculoides; assembly: GCF_001194135.2. Lineage (NCBI taxonomy): Eukaryota > Metazoa > Mollusca > Cephalopoda > Octopoda > Octopodidae > Octopus > Octopus bimaculoides. The sequence continues at coordinate 60,331,584 of NC_068984.1, forward strand.
AATGAGGTTTTTTTTTACTTCTTTTTTTTTTCTCTTTTCTCTTTCTTTTATTTTTGCTGGTTTGTCATTTTCTTCGCAATCAGCTGTTATTGTTTTTTCTTTAGTTGCTTTGTTTAAGTTTTGGTTCAGTAAATCTGTGACAAATATTTGACAGGCAGTGTGTGGTGGTGATGGCTGCGTTGGTAGCGGCATCAGTGGTGGTGGTCATGGGACACTACAAACTTTGACATGCTTGAAGTATTCTAGTTTCACAACAAGTTGGGTTGATATTGTCTTTGTCAGAAAGATGAGAAGGTTAAGTCAACTGTATCATATTCATAACTCAAGAGTTATGAGCTAATCAACTTTTTCTCAGTTATCCAGTACAATATCGACTATCTGTCTCATACAGACTGTCATGGAAGAAATGACATCTGTGTGTGTGTGTGTGTGTGTGTGTGTGTGTGTGTGTGTGTGTGAATAATGATTCATTATATTGACAGAAGGCCAAGAATTTGTTGGGAAAGGTTTGATTGTATATAGGATTGAATAATCCACAGTATGTAACTGGAAGTTAGTAGTCATTTGGCCTACAAGAAATAGCTGCAAAACCTCCCTCAAAATCATATCTTATCATCTTAACCATTTTGAACTTGGTCCTGTGGTAACAAGCCACCTGTTTAATAATGACCAAAATCTGCCCTTTAACATTTAAACTGGTCAGATCCAGCCCAATTATTCTAACTGTTATATGTTCAAATTGGCCAGATCCAGCCAATCACACCTACCCTACAATATCGTTCTGAAAGTAAATAATCACATCATGAAAATCTCAAACCTATGAGATAATGTGTGATTAATTCAAAACAATGTAAATAAATAAGCATTACATTTGACCGAGTAATCGGAGCATGGAAGGGTTAAAACCTCCTATCAAAGTTTCATGTTAATTTGTGCTCCAAACGCCAGCTTAATAATAACAAAGATATTTTAATACACTCTGTATTTTTTCAGAATTAATTTATACAAAGGCAGTGTATTTTAATAGAAATATGGCAACAAAAAGATTAAACATAGAAAATCAACAATAATAATCAACAATCATCATCACTATGATCCCTTTATTTTCCCTTCTATTGGTATATGTATAAATTTCTCTTTTGTCTTGCTACCTGAGTAGAATATGTTTCACTGAGGAGGTCTGATAAGACTGGAACATGTCTATTGCATTTACCAGTTGGCTTTAAAAACCGGATCCATTCCAATATAGAGTATGTGTATGTGTATGTGTTTGCGTGCATGCATACATGTGTGTGCATGTATGGTGTTGGCATATGCTTGTGTGCATTGTTGCTGATGCTGTTACCCTATGTCAGCTCTGACTGAGCAGTCCTGTGATCTAAAGTATTCCAACTTTAACCATCTTGTCTTTTTCCTTCGGGCAAGCAATCAAGGAGCAGATCAGTGAATATGATTATTGTAAAAGGTGGGCATATGATTAGAGTGAGATTTAGCTGCCATCCTAGAAGCTTCTGTGTGCAGGCTCATGCAAAATTGGTAACAAGTCCACATCAGATATGAGATCTAGTTCCCTTTCCAAGTACAAAAAGGCCTGTGTCAGAAATAAAGTGCAGGTCCCCATTTCAACTGAGAATTGGCTGGGGCCAGATGTGAAATGTAGGCCCTTATTTCAACTGAGAATTGTCCCTGGTAAGATGTGTAATATAAACCTCATTTCAAACAGCTTCTCAAGTATTTCAGTAATCAGTGATAAATACATATAGCTTATATATGAGTTACAGATATGCACTTGTGCATGTAGTCACAGGTGTGGCTCTGTGATAAGAAATTTGTTTCCTAGTCCTGTGGATCCTGGTTCAGTGCCACTGCATGGAAGTTGGACAAGTATCTTCTAATATAACTGCAAGCTGACAAAACCCTCATGGGTGGGTTTGACAGATTAGATCTGAAAGATGTGTGTGTGTGTGTGTGTGTATGTATATATATATATGTGTGTGTGTGTGTGTGTGTGTGTGTGTGTGTGTGTGTATATGTATATGTATATATGTATGTATATATATATATGTATATATATGTATATATGCATGTATGTGTATATATGTGTGTCTTTGTGTTTGTCCCCCAGTACAACTTCGCAACCAGTGTTGGTTTGTTTACATCCCTACACTCACAAACGTTCATTCTATGCGTAAGCAATACATACATATACGATGGGCTTCTTTCAGTTTCCATCAGCCAAATCAACTCACAAGGCTTTGGTCATACAGGTGCTGCTGTAGAAGACACTTGCACAAGGTGTCATAAAGTGGGACTGAAACCAAGGTCATGTAGTTTGGAAGTAATCTTGTCACCCTTCAACCTTTACTGTGCTTACACACACACACACACACACACACACACACACACATACGATGACTCTTTGAGTTTTTGTCTACCAAATTTACTCATGAAATTTTGGTCAGCCCAAGGCTATAGCAAAAGAAACTTGCCCAAGGTGCCACCATGTGAACAGGAAGCAAGCTTCTTACCACACAGCTATGCCTGCACTTATATATATATATATATATATATATATATAATTTTTCATATATACATATATATACTTATGCGTGTGTGTGGGTGTGCATGTGTGTGTCAGAGTGATTCTGACTGATTAGATATTTTAGGATCTGTTATTATGATATTGCCTGATTGAGTGTGTTATATATTACACAAGTGGATTTGATATGAAATGACATTGTTATTGATTAGCTATTGTATGATAGATATTCCCACTGAATATGATGTGATATCATATTCTAAAGTGTAGTGGTATTAGTTGTTGTAATTGGTATAGTATTATCTAATGGGATATTGCTAGATGCTGTCTGATATGATATTGTGTTGTCAAAATTGGCTATGCAAGAAAGTTTTCAATTAATCACTAATTTAATGTTTATGAGTGCATGCATCTCTCTCTCTCTCTCTCTCTCTCTCTCTCTCTCT
>NC_068984.1:60334738-60341022 GCF_001194135.2 Octopus bimaculoides
TATATATATATATATATATATATATATATATATGTACAGGCATGGTTGTGTGGTTAAGAAGCTTGCTTTGCAGCCATATGGTTTTGGGTTCAGTTCCATTGTGTGTGGCACCTTGGGCAAGTGTCTTCTACTGTACTTCCTAATGCCAGCCGCTCCAAGAGTGTAATGGGTGCTTTTACATGCCACTGGCAAGGGTGCCTGTTGCATGACACCAGTATCTACCATGAGTATGATTTCACTTGGCTTGATGGGTCTTCATCTCAAGTGCAGCATATTGCCAAAGGTCTCGGCCATTTTTTATTGCCTCCATGATGTACATATTTATAAAACACGGTTTGGAATATATGGTACCATTTTCATGGTACCATATATTCTAGGATTTGTTTTAATTCATACTTACTCAGCAAATATTATAATTCACCAAGAATCTCAACTTGTATGTATCCTTTTCTTATTTAAAAATATGCCATTTACATGCAAACGTTTGCTTAATTGAATATATAGATGTGCTTCATGAGAACACAGCTTGAATTATAATCCCTTTTATGTATATATATATATATATATATATATATTTGTGTGTGTGTGTGTGTGTATATATTACCTGACGTATACAGTATTATATATCCATTACAGCCGATCTTACCGGTCAGTTTCATGCTCGAGATTTAGTGGAGTGTTAGGTAACAATCCGATAATTAGATCGTTACTTAACACACTGTTCAATCTCTAGTATAATGCAATGCTGATTGGTAATATTGGCTGTCATGGATATATAATACTGTACACTTTGGATAATATACCCACTCTATTTACACATATACAAGTGCATTTTTTCCTGACTTATTGACTCTTAGATGACTTACACATATACATGCGTGTGTACATGTGTGTGTGTATTCATTTTATATATCTTGGGTTGGCAAGAAAGTAATTTTGTTTTTTTTGTGTGAAATAAAAGTCATCTTTTTCATGTAAAGAATGAACTTTAATCAATTATATATTTTCCACTTTGTTTGATGACCTTTTGCCATCTTTCTGGCAACTTGATGATTCCACGCTCATAGAACTTCTGGTCCTTATCAGCCAAAAACTGAAGCAAGTGTGATTTCAGATCATCATCATTATTGAAAGTTTTACCATTCAAAGAATTTTGCAAACTTTGAAATAAATAGTAATCTGATGGTGCAAGGTCAGGGCTATATGGTGGATGTGACATCACTTCCCAAGCTCCAGTACTTTTTCATGAGTTAACAAAGATGTGTGTGGTCTAGCATTGTCATGGTGGAACATGATTCCTTTACAATTTGCTGATTCTGGCCGTTTTTCTTTGATTGCTTCCTCCAGTTTCATTAGTTCTTGACAGTAAACAGCTGAATTGATTGTTTGGTTCTTTGGAAGCAGCTCAAAATACACAACACCTTTGTAATCCCACCAAATTAACATCATGATCTTTTTTGATGCAATTCAGCTTTTGATGTGGTTTGTGCTGGTTCATTACGTTTGGGCCATGATTGTTTTTGATTGATGTAATTGTAGACCAGTGGTTCCTAAATTTTTTTGGGCTGCCACCCCCTTGACACCCAGGCCACATTCCCACCGCCCCCACCCCAACTAACCATTACAAACATAGACATCTTTCCAAAGCAAATTCAAAGCAACTGTATTTCACAAATAAAACGTAACCTAATGAACCCATTATTTTGTGTTTTTACATGAATTGCCACCTCATTATTGCCCCAATTTTTACATGAATTGCTACCCCATCATCGCCCCACTTTTCTTCAATGACCCCTTGGAACTTTCCACTGCCCCCAGGGGGTGCAATACTGCCCACATTGAGAACCACTGCTTTAGACAATCCATTTTTCATTACCAGTGATAATTTGTTTTAAAAGAAGGTCAATTTCATTGTGTTTGTGATGCATATCACAAATATTGATTTGTTATGTTAAATGAATCTCTTTCAATTTATATGGAACCTAAATATTGAACTTCTTAACAAGTCCAAGACATTTTAAGTGATTTCCGATTGTTGCTTGTGATACATTGAACTTCTCTACAATGTGTCGCTCAGTTATATAATAATCATATTCAATTATGGCTTTAAGTTGGTCATGATCAACTTCAATAGGTTGACCAGAATGTTGGTCATCTTTGAGCGAAAAATCTCCAGAACAGAATTTATTACATATCTTTTTGTGAGCCTCAGCAGCTTTCATGCCGTTACAGAAATAAGAAAGCAAAATATGCTGAAAATGTTTGTTTTTGCACTCCATGTTAAAATTGAAACTGAACTAACAGCTGTAAACAAAATTTTTTACAATTTGCTTCTAAAGTAAGCTAAAAGTAACAGCTATCAAATGTCAAAAGGAAAAAAATCATAACATTGACAAAAGTCATTCAAAAGTCGTAACTCTATTTGTGAAAAACGAAATTACTTTTTTACCAGTCCAATATATATATATTTGAATGTGTGTTAATGTGTGCACAGATGTGACACAGTAGGAAAGAAACACCACCCCTCTTTCTTCTTATCATTATGTTAGGTTAAATACCATGTAGTCTGTTTCTTCATTTATTTGTTTTACATCCATGCTGCAAAGGCTTATTATTCAGGTGTTATTTTACAGCTGAATGTCATTTCAGTAAACATCACCTGTTTTAAGTAAGGGATTTCTGTTTCTTCAAAAGTACAAGGCTGCAAGGCAGTTTGTTGAGTGATAATGAAACAACACAAGACAACTGGATATCCTAGAATATCCAATTTAAAGGCAAAATTTTTGTGTTTAATAATAGTTATTATCTAATGTTCCATTCTAAACAGATAGTGCAAACAAACAGACAGCCAGACAGACGTCCCTGACATTCTTGAATACAAGAAACTTGTTCCACCTCACTTAAAACCAAAAAAAAATGTATTTTATTTCTTCTGTATAGAAACAGTTGTTTTGCTCTAATCTCCTTCACATTAAGAGAAATTCACTTCACACAATTTCATTTCTTACTTTTCTTTAATTTATTGCTATTTTAGTTAGAAGTGTTTATGTAGCAAAATCTTCTTGACAGACAAATGGCATGGAAAATACTGAATAGTTGTCATTAAAGGAAATCTGTGACCACCATGGTCATATATCTGTCTTATTTATGCATCTAACCACCCCCACTCTCTTTATCCAGTTGCCTCTTACATTAACCCATTTATGTAATTCTCATGTGTATGTGTGCATTTATACACTCACAATCATATACACACTCTACACATTTACATATATATGTAGGTGCATGTATGTATATCTGTAGTTTATCATATGCATATGTGCCTATATATATATATGCTGCTCTCTAGCATTCTTTATGATCTTATGTACATAGAGAGAGGTATACATTTTTATTTCTTATTATTTTTCTCTTTCTTTATGCATGTATATATATATATATATATATATATATATATATATATATATATATATATATATATATACTGAGACAGAAAGTGATAGATATATGTACACACATATACATATATATGTATGTGTGTGTATGTGGTATGGTATGCATTCTTATAAATTTAGTCATGATGAATTCATGTATATTGCTCTTGTGTGTGTGTGTGTGTGTAGATAGATAGATATAATATTGGCAGTAATCTTCAGAAAATATAAGTTGACATGTTTATGGAGGTGTAAGTTATTTTTTATAGATAGCTTATGAAAATAAAAAAAAATTAATGTGGTTAGATCTTGAGACAGTGCAAAAATAATTTAAGTTGAAGGGTGGTAAGGACAGATATTCTAAGTTATTTTCCTTTGCCAAATTATACATCTTTTATATATTTTTTGCCCTCTTGACTACACATGCACACTTGCATGTTTACACATGTGCATGCATATCCATGTACAGTATGGTAAGTTCACCATATGAATTTTTTTACTTAATTTTTCAACTTCAATTTTTCTCTTGTTTTTTTTTCTTCGTTTTCAATAAAATAGTTTTAAACTGTTAATGGTGAGATACTATGGCTATATTTTCTTGGTAAACTTTCCTCAAGGTGAACTTTCTTCATGAATTGATGGTGGTGAATTCTCCTGTGATGAATTAATGGTGGTGAACTTACCTGTAATCATGTATATCTGCTCACTTTCACATTGCAATAAAGTTAATATGGCTTACAGGCTGTGCTCCTGAATCTGCAGCACTTTCTGGTCCAGAGACTCAGATGTCATCATTCCCCTTTGCTCCTTCTTTGTATAGCTACGCATGGAATACTGCTGGCCCCTGTGATCTGCACATATCAAATCAAATATTATGAGAATAGAGCAATCATTAAAAAATTAAAAAGCATGACTGATCACTTCAAAACATTGAAACTTTATTCTCTCCAATCTTGATGTGATTACATCATTTGGATAATAGAGAATTTACCATCAGCATTGCCCAAACAACCTTAACATCAAATACAGAATTCATACAAGACTAAGGCTCCATGCTGTACACCCCAAACACAAGCTCACAACACAGAAATTCACTGCAGTATGATTATTTTTCCTCAACAGGCCCTTCTCTGTTTGGTATCATCCCAAAACAAATGAAACAAGAAAAAGATCCTATCACATTCAAACTATATCTAGGTATAGGTAAATATCTTCAAAGAATCTCAGACAAGCCACCTGTACATGGATACATCTCAGTCAATAACAACTCCCTACTTGAATGGGCTATGACACCACAACACTTGACTTAAACATGACTTAACAGATTTTATCAGATGGTGCTATTAAGTTAGAGCTTTGAAATGCACATTGTAAGGTTATTACAGTGTCAGTGTCTCATAAAAGGGCTGGTGTCAGTGCTAGGTTAAAAGCACCCAGCACACACTGTAGAATGGTTGGTGTTGGGGAGAGCATCCAGCCATTGAAACCAAGCCAAATCAGACTGGAACTTGGTGCAGCTCACTGGCTTGCCAGCTCTGGTCAAACTGTCCCACCCGTGCCAGCATAGAAAATAGATGTTAAAGGATAATGACGATGCTATTAAATACATGGATAGATACATAGGTATGTAATGAATGTATTTATGTATATGCATACATATTTGTGAATGTCCACACATACACAAATATATAAAATCTATATATACATACCCTCATATAGATTGCAAATGTTTTGTTATAAAGCAAAAAAAGCAAAAAAAGACAACAAGCAAACCAGGAACCAGAGCAAACAATCACCCTTCTCTTTCTTAACCTTTCTCCAATTATCCCCACCAACCTCTGGCGCCATGTTGTCTCCTTTATTAGAGATTGATTTAGTGGATGGTGGTGGTGATAGTGTGATAGTGATGATGATGATGATAGTGGTGGTGGTGATGATGGTGGTGCTGACAGTGGTTACGTTGGTAGGGTATGTGATGGTGATGGTGGTTTTATTTGTTGTTGGTGGCAGTGGAAGTGGTGGTGATGATGATGATGATCATCATCATCATCATAGTGATAGTGATGGTCATGATTATGAATGTTGATGTTTGTAGTGATGATAGTTATAGCGCTGGCAAAGGTGGTGATGGCAGTGGTGGCAGCAGCAGCAGTGGTGGTGGTGGCGGCAGCGGTGGTGATGGTAGTGGTAGGTTGCAGAGACAGACCATGTGTAGGTCATATAGGTTTTCTGACAATCATCAATATCCATGTGTCTTGTGAAGTATTTTAGATGAGCTGTCAAAGGATGGAAGCAAGCAAAATGTGTGTGTTTGTGTATGTATTTGTGTGTGTGTGCATGTGCATATGTGTGCGGTTGTGTGTGTGTATGCGTGTGCAGATGGGGTGTCATGTAAGATGGGTGTTTGTTGGTTGGTAGGTGGGGTGGGGAAAATCGTTTCTGATAAACACCACTTCACACTTAGCCATAATTCATATTTAGTTTCACACTTGAGAGATGAGTGGCGCAGGGCTAGGTGGGTTGCGGTTCATATTTAAGGACAGTGTGGAAAAGACGGTGGGGGGAAAAAGTGAGAAGTAACCAGAAAGAAAGGTTGAAATGAAATAAAGCGAGAGAGAGAGAGAGAGAGAGAGAGAGAGAGAGGGGGGGGATAGAGGGGGAAGGGAGGTGATAGCAGATAGAGAAAATAATGTATTAATTAAATTTGGTTTAAATCTTGAAAAGCCAATGAAAAAAATAAATTTTTAAAAAAACCTTAAAAATGGTAAGAAAATTTATATTTTTTTTTCTCTCTCCAATCCACCTTTTCCATGCTTTCTAACACATGACATCCCTTTTTTTTTTCACATT
>NC_068984.1:60341443-60348104 GCF_001194135.2 Octopus bimaculoides
ATATATATATATATATATATATATATATATATATATATATATATATATGTCTTTATGTATCGGTATGTATATATATGTGTGTGTGTATATGTATGTGTATCAATGTATGCATGTGTGTGTATATGTATGCATGTATGTATGTATGTATATAATGTAGTCATTTCGTTAAGCCATTAGAATATTTGATAGAATGTGTCATGATATTTCAGTATTTGTTCCAGCTCCTTGCCCTTTGCACAGAATGTGTTTGGACTCATGAGGCTTATAAATGAAGGAGCAGCTCCTCTCTCCCTTTGGATAACATATGGTGTGTATGACTTTGTGGGTATGGTGGTGGTGGTGGTGGTGTGTGTGTGTGTGTGTGTGCAAATTTGCAAACTGTGCTGAACCATGGTTACAGATGGTGACATCATTGTTTGTGGCTGGTTTGCAACTGGTGGATGTTTGTTGACATTTTCTGTCATCTAATTATCCATTAGCTGTATCTTTTCCAGTTCTTCTTAAAAAAAAAAAAATCCCTTTCTCATAAAACAAGTTAGTGTTGGCTACTGGAAGAGCATCTGGCTGTAAAAATACTGTCTCAGTTATCTCACTTCTAAGCTAGTCTAGCATTGAAAACAAGCCTTGACCATTTGGCATTCAAATCAACCATATCTGGCCCAAATATTCTACGTGGTTTACGTTCAAACATGCCAGATCTGGCCTCTCACACCTACCCTACAATGTCATTCTAAAAATAAACAATCGCATCATTGATATCTTGAAGTTATGAGACAATGCAGGATTAATTTAAAACAATGTGAATGGCACTCATGAAATTGTAATCATGGCCGTTGCCAGTAGCATGATCCTCGAATGTTGGGCCTCACGGAGGTGATGACTAGTGATTGAGACCTTTGGTGATCTGCTATGCTTGTGAAAGACTCATCAAGCCAAGTGAAATAATAGTCATGACCATTGCCAGTGTCATGTAAATGATACTTGTGAAATCGTAGTTGTGGCTGGTGTCATGGAAATGGTACCCATGCCGGTGCCATCTGAAAAGCTCCCATTACAATCTTGGAGCGGTTGGCATTAGGAAAGGCATCCTGCCATAGAAACCATGCTAAATCAGACTGAAACCTGATGCAGCCCTCTGGCTTCCTAGTTTCAATCAAACCATCTAACCCATGCCAGCATGGAAAGTGGACGTTAAATGATGATGAATGTGAAGAAATAAGCATTACATTTGTAGAGTAATCAGGATGCTAAAGGGTGAAACAAAACAAATAAACAACCTCCCTCCGCACACACACATACACATACACTTATACATACTTAATGATTTTTGTGTCTTCTTAGATGATAACTATCTTATGTTCAACCTGATTGTTCTGATTTACCTTCATAAATGCAAAATGGACCAAGAAATGAAATGAATTGTGAGGCATCTGTGCATCACTGGATTTAACAAATAAAAGTTTGTCTATAACACTTTTGTCACTCTATTGGTTGTCATAGTAGGTTCCAGTGACAAGTGTTGCAAGATGATAGGAAGTATTTTGACTGCAAGTTCTATCTCAGAGCATCTTTCTCCTAGAAGAGCTGCTTTCCCCACAGCTTTATGAAAATTAACAGGAGTCTTCTCTACCCATGGGAAATCTATTTAACCCATAGATGGATCTGCCACATGCATACATACTATGTTTTGTGGCATGGAAGATGCCTTTGGTTTTTTTTTCTTCTTTTTTTTCTTTTTTTGGATAAAAGCAACATTTCTTTGAAATTACCATGCATCTTTCATGATACTGGCTGAGAAGTTGTTGCTGTGATTTTCTTAGGTTTTTTTCTGAAATCAACCTTCTTATAAAGCCTATTATACCATTACTTGATAAATGCAAGTATTTTCTGTACTATATAACATGTTCAGAAAATGTTGAACACTTTATTAAATATAGAGAACTTGGAGAGATTGCATAGATAATTGTTTACAAATGCTTGTGTGTCCAAATACATGCACAATACCAGCTTAAACTTGTACTGCTGCCTACAATAAATTTACTCAAAGGTATATACAATAATAGTATCAAAATGCCCACTTCTTAGCATATCAATGATTAATAGAAAAGGACAAGGCAGTGAGCTTGCAGAAGAGTTAGCACACCAGGCAAAATGCTTAGTGACTTTTCATCTGTCTTTTAAGTACAGAGTTCAAATTCTGCTGAGGTTGACTTTTGCCTTTCATCCTTTCAAGGTCGATGAAATAAGATACTAGTTGAACTCCAGGGTTGATGTAATTGACTGAGCCCCCCCCCCCCGAAATTGCTGGCCCTGTGCCAAAATTTGAAACCAATATGAATAGAATTATGTCTTTATGAATTTGTTTTGCAAGATTCCTGATGTGAAATCATGCAGTGAAACATATTGTTATATATATCAGGATGGCCAGTTTTTAAAATTCCTTGCCAAATAAACACATGTACTTTATATTTATTCTTCCCTCATTTATTATTGTTCTTATTTTATTTTATGTCCATTGTCTGGAAATTTTTTGTCACGCATCTGTGACCTCTTCAGCATTTCTTCCATCCAACATCTATATGATAAAATAAGAACAATAATTAATGAGTGAAGAATGAATATATAATGCGTGTGTTTATTTGTCAAGAAATAAAAAGGCCATCTCGAAATACGTCAATAGAATTATAATTACTCAGTAAATAAAAAAATTTTCTTAAATACTACTGCAACTACACTGTCATTGCTGCTGTGCTGTTTGCTTTTTAATAGCATTGGTACAAAGTACCATGTATATAAAGTTTTGAAAGGTTGGCTTCTTGTCTCAATAAACAGAAATCTTTTGTTTTTTTCTCACTTGAATGTGTAGAACTTTGCTCATTTACTATCTGGCCTTCACTGGTGTCACAAACCATTTTCAGTCCAGCAAATTATCTCCCTCATCTCTGGCAGGTGTATCAAGAAGGCATAAATATAATTTTGCATTGAAACCTGAAGTAGTGGAGTATTTTGTTGTCTTTTGGGTGAATCTTTATGCCAATAAAACTGCAGCTAGTGGTTCTGCTTTATTTCTTTTATTATTGTTATTATTATTATTATTATTAGTCAACTAGTTAATCATTTGACAAGACAACTAACTAATCACTTTGTTAATCATGCAAACCAGTGTGTGTGTGTTTATTATTGGGATAATGACCCTCTTGGGACACAACCAAGTCTGTTCAACATGCATTTTCACATCAAGAATCTTGCAGACTAAATCCAAAGGCAAAATATTGTAACACTGTATGTCCATTGTCTGGTGATTTCATTTAACAGGTATGAGCACTCTGTTGGTTTATCTGGTTTTGCCTGATTGCCTGCTAATTTTGTTTTATGACAGATATTTAGCCTCAGTCCACCTAGCCCTCCTGGGACATCTGGATGGAACTGTAGTGGAAAGTCTAAATAATTGTTTTGTTTTTGGAGAATTACATTTTCAAAACCAGGATGTATCTTCCATAATGTAGCATCTATCATGCTGCAAAATACAATAATACACTCATGCATACACACATGCACACACGCACGCACGCACACGTGTGTGTGTATATGTAGTATATATGTGTGTACAAGGGTGAATAATTGTTGTATGTTCCCATTTAACCGAAACACTCAATACATAATGTGTAGTTGTATTATTATTATTATTATTATTATTATTATTATTATTATTATTATTATTATTATTATTATTATTATTATTATTATTATTATTATTACTACTACTACTACTACTACTATCAATATCTGGCAGCTGTTGTCATCACACCTGGTTTCGGTCTGGGTTTTTCATAGTTGGATCACTGCCATGTACAGTGACATCTGCTCGGTAGTCTGGGTGAATGGTCACCTATCAGAACCATTCAACATCGTGTGTTTGGTCCATCAATGGTGCCCACTCTTGTCCATTTTGTATGTACTAACCCTTGAGCCATTACTTCGGAAACTGGAGTTGTTGAGAGGCATCTTGCGTGAACTAAGATGTGGGAGAGTTGTGTTGGCATATGCAGACGATGTCACCATCATAGTGATGGATGATGAGCACATAGACCTGGTCAGCTCTACTGTGAAAGAATACGAGGAAGTAACAGGAGATACAGATTAATCTGGTAAAGTCAGTGAACCTGCAGCTTGGCACCTGGAGAGGCAGATACATGCTGACTGACAGCATTGTAGGACATTGGACGGTTGGGCCTGTAAAATTGTTTGGGGTCTGGTTCGGACTGGATCTCCAACTGGAGAAGAACTGGAGTGAGGTGATAAGCAGGGTAGCCATTCTCACCCAAAAAATGGGCCGAGAGGAAGCTATTCTTGAAAGGTCAGGCAGAGCTGATGAACACATATATTGCTTCAGTCTTTTACTACTGACTCACTGTTGTGCCTTGCTCCAATTTGTACCTAGTCAAGCTGGAGTATTTGCTTTTCTGCTTCTTGTGGAAATGATGGACTTCATTGGTCAGGCACTCCATTTGCTGTCAATACCCTATGAACGGTGGGCTGAGTACGCCATCGCTATTGACGCACAGACAGCACATCCAGTGTTTCCTCAACAATGGTGGGTAGGTGTGGTTACCATTTGTCAGACTTGTTTTTCCATAGCTTGTCTCTTTGAGTGAGCTACAATCTTGGATCAAACAGAGACCAATGTTGGGTGTCTGGCACCTTGAGTATCACCAGATGCTCATGCTTAGCCAGTCGTGCAATGTGGTTAGTGGAAGTTCTACTATGGCATTGTATAGAAGGTTAGTGGTGAAAGGAAATGACAACGTTCTTGGAGAGACTCTAGGTGTTGATGAATTTCAACTCGCCAGTCTGTTCCAGAGGACTTTTGGGCTGGGATAACTTCCAGAAATCCATTGCCTGGCAGTGCTACAGGAGATTTTTGCCTGTTTGAGATAAACTCTACAGGCATGGAAGTGCTGTCAGTTGGACCTGCCTGAGATGTGCGCAGTGATGAAACCTGAGCATATCTGATATATGGGTTTATGTTGAACACCTGTTGTCATGTGTAGGATGTGTTTGCTTGTTGGCTGATTCCATCATGAAGATTGCCCCACTGCCTTACTTTGGCCGGCAAGGGGAGGCAGTTTTCATCTGTATTGTAGCGAAAGAAGTTGTGTGGTGGTCTAGACTGAAAGGGCTGAAGATAAATACTTTTCTCTTTGGCCTACCCCTCATTAACTTTTTCAGATACTATCTGAAAAGGAATGTGAGGGTTGAGAGAGAACTGGTGACTTTCAGCAATTTTATTAAAAGGTGGGTGAATGTCGTGAAGATGGTCTGTGTCAAAGGGCCTACTTTGAGCATGCAGTTTTGAGTTTCCAAGGCTGACAAAGAGAGAAAGAAGGGGAGAAGGCTGTTGCCCTAGTGGTCATAGCCCTTGTGGATTTTTCGTGGGATCTCTATGAGTAGCCCAGAATTGCTTGCCTCTTTTAGGCATTCTCTTTGTTATAGTTTTCATTGTTATTAACTTTTTACACAACACTTTATGTAACCCCACTTTGTTCTTCATGTTTTGTAATGTCCAGTCTTATTTTTGTTGGCCCTTGTGGCTAATAAAGAAAGGATTATTATTATTATCATCATTATTCTTATTATTAAACAATAAGAAGAGCGTGACTGTTACTGGTAATAAATAAAGATTGACTCTGTTTATTAAAATGAAAATGAAATGAATGAACAATATTTTGACACTTCGTGTTAGGAAATGCTGAAACTGAATTTCATTTCAGTGTTTCCTAATTTTGAATGTTTCGGTGTTTCCTATCTTTGAATTTCACTTCATTTCATATTTCGAATTTTTAAAAGACACACAGAGTGTCGAAATATTGTCCATTCCTTTCATTTTCATTTTAATGAACAGAGTCAATCTCTATTTATTATCAATAACAGTTGTGCTCTTCTTATTGTTTCTTTACCTTTGTGAAGAGTAACTTCAATCTTGAAATATTATTATTATTATTATTATTCTTATTCTTCTTCTTCTTCTTCTTCTTCTTCTTATTATTATTATTATTATTATTATTATTATTATTACTACTACTACTACTACTAAGGCAGCAAGCTGGCAGAATTGTTAGTATATTGGGCAAAATGCTTTGCAGCATTTCGTTTGTCCTAGCATTTTGAGTTCAAATTCCACCGAGATTGAATTTGCCTTTCATCCTTTTGGGGTTGATAACTTAAATAGCAGTCACACACTGGGGTTAGTGTAATCAACTAGTCTACTCCCCTAAAATTTCAGGCCTTGTGCCTATAGTAGAAAGGATTGTTGTTATTATTTTTATTATTGAGTGAGATAGTAATGCATGTCACCAAAGTGACACTGGGGTACAACTATACAAAACCCAGTATACCCATCATGACTACCCATCTGATAAGGGTCCTCAGACACATGCATCACAACCATATATGCGCAACATGGTGATCTCATATTAAGATAAACAGTGCATAACCTTGCAGGTAGGGCCCAGTTAGGATTTTCTTTGAATAACCCATCCCTCTCAAAAGGTCCTTGAATAAAGTTTAAAAATGATGAATGAAATACCCATGTTTCCAGGGTTGAATTATTCAAGCCCTAAAGAATTCCTCCCAACAAATGGCTATGATGCCCCCCCCCCCC
>NC_068984.1:60348135-60350212 GCF_001194135.2 Octopus bimaculoides
CCCCCCCCGACTACTTTTGCTTGTTATCAGAGATGCACATATCATCAGCCACTAAGGGAGATGCTCAACTGGTTAAGGTCAAACAACTGACAAGCAAATCTGTGGCATTGAGCAGAATATTTGCTATAGCCCTTTTTTTATACCAAGACAAAACATGTACATGATAACACTTCCAATCAATTAAAATCAGAAGCCATGAGAGCCACTCACTGGTACTGCATCAGGGCATTTATCATCATTATATGTTTGGCTTTTGCTTTGTGTTTGTACAAATGGACTACAAGTCTCATGCAGATCCCCCAAGAGATAACAAGTTAGAAGTTCAAGTTGGTATTATGATTAGGGTACCATATTTTTAGCTTCGCATAGGGTATTGTTCTAGAGAGTGTCTGTCAAAACAAAAGGAAATTAAATGTTTGCTTTAAAAGTAATTTGATGATAAGATGATAATGTGATCTGAAGATGACAGTTAATGTGTTTGCTATTAAGTACATTTAAAAGTACTTTTGATAATGTTCTACAATTAAGATGTTTTGGGAATTACACTGACAATATTTTTCTTAGGATATGAGCAGTTCCCATCAGCACTATTTTAAAAATATCTTCCATTTTTGGATTTCCTGGTATCTGAGATAGGGAACAATCAACTCCTTTTGCAATCATCCCTAGGGCACTTATGACAACAGGCATTGTTCTAGTCTTGAGATTCCACATTTTGCCAATTTCTATTTCAAGATCTTTATATTTGCTCATTTTTTGGTAGCTCTTGACTGGGATAGTCATATTGATGAGAAGTCATGATTTTTGTCTGAAATCCTTCAGTATAATAGCTGACCTATTTGCATCTATCTTTCTGTCAGTTTGAACAGTAATGATCCAAAGGAATGAGATGTGATCATTTTCAAGTACTGAAGTTGATTTGGATTCCCACCAGTTTTTATTATAGGAGAGGTCCAGGTCCTTGCAGATTACCCCATGAATATGATGTTCTGTGCTATTGAGATGCCCTTCGAGATACTCTGTGGGCACAAGAAGGCTGCACATACAGACAATATGATCAAAGGTTTCTGCTTGTTGTTTACATACATTGGGCTACTGCCATTCTTTTATAAGTTGGCCTGGTAGCTTCTTGTAGACAGGCATTGATCTTGGGCTGCTCTGATAAACCCTTATTATTATTATCACCACCACCACCACCACCACCACCACCACCACCACCATCACCACCACCACCACCACCACCACCACCATCATCATCATCATCATCATCATCATCATCATCATCATCAAGGTGGTGAGCTGGCAGAATCATTAGCACACTGGGCAAAATGCTTAGCAGTATTTCGCCTGTTACTTTGTTCTAAGTTCAAACTCTGCCAAGGTTGACTTTGCCTTTCATCCTTTTTGGGGGTTGATAAATCAAGTACCAGTGAAACACTGGGGCCAATGTAATCGACTAGCTCCCTCCTCTCAAATTTCAGGCCTTGTGCCTTTAATAGAAAGAATTATTAAATTTCGTCTGTTGCTACATTCTGGGTTCAAATTCTACTGAGGTTGACTTTGCTTTTCATTCTTGCAAGGTCAATAAATTAAGTACCAGTGAAACACTGAGGTCAATGTAATCAACTAGTCCCCATCCCCAAGATTTCAGGCCTTGTGCCTTTAGTAGAAAGAATTATTATTATTACTAGCAGTAGCAGCAGCAGCAATAGTGTTTGTTAGTCATTATCATTACTGCTACTGTTGTTATTGCTGTTGTTGCTATTTTATGTTTATTCCTCTTGTAATTTCTATCAGCTTCTTCTGTTTGGCATTGTCATGACAACAAGACAACAGTGGTTAAGTGAAAAACTAATCATGCTTGTGCCAGTAGACATCATTAGCTATGTAGTGTAATTCCATGTCCTCCTTCTAAGTTCATATAAATGACCACCACACCCAGCTCTGACTTATGGACTGAATGCCAGCTAATCAGTGATCAATGAACAAACTGTAAATAGTTTAGAATAGTTCTTTGAGTGCATTTGCATATATATATATATATATATATATATATATATATATATATATATATATA
>NC_068984.1:60350975-60352218 GCF_001194135.2 Octopus bimaculoides
TTTTTTATGTTTTATTTATATTCCTGCAGAACCAATGTGGGGTATAGAATATGGAATATACAATATATAATATAATATACAAGATACAATATATACTGAAACTCGAGTCGCCTTTATATATTTATATTTATATATTTATATATTTGATCCTTTATATTGAACACTCAATATTTCGTCTACATTCAATACTTTCTTTCATGGTGCCATCCATTTTTATTTTATTTTATTTTATATTATATATTGTATATTCCATATTCTATACCCCACATTGGTTCTGCAGGAATATAAATAAAACATAAAAAACAGACAGTGTTGGAACTCTTTTAAACAAAATAATATATATATATATAAGTAGTTATTTAAAGCTTGGATATACACCTGTTAGTATACCAATTAAAGCACTTTCACTGTCTATGGGTACCTGATGTCATGTACAGCATTGAAATAACTGCCACTGGATCTACCTCAGGAATTTCTCAGTGTTTGTCAAGTATATAACAAATGAGAGAAGCAGAAAATGGAATTAGAAGATTCTTTATTAATGACAGAGATCATTTTGACCCATTTTGCATTGATTCCTAGTGGGTTAGATGCTATACAACTGGTCATGGTGCATCCTTCTGTGCAGATGTGTCTTCTCAGGTGATGTTTCAAAAAGTAAGATGCTCAATAAACTCAGTCTCACTTGGTTTGATTGTACAGCATATTGTTATTTGCTTGTAGGTGGCTGGCAATAGGCTTCGTGATTTTGAGGGATCAATGCAATAAGGGTCAAAGAAATGATCACTGTGATTAATGAAAAATCGTGTGAATTTCATTTTCTATTTCTCTAATTTGTGATCATCATCGTCATTTAATGTCTGCTTTCCATGTTGGCATGGGTTGGATGGTTCAATTGAGAACTCGCAAGTTGGGAGGCTGCACCAGGCTGGTTTAGCAAGGTTTCTACAGCTGGATGCCCTTCCTAATGCCAACCACTCCCAGAGTGTAGTGGGTGCTTTTATGTGCCAGTCAGCTGGCACTAGCATCAGTCACACTCGAATGGTGCTTTTTACATGCCACTGGAATGGGTGCCAGTCAGGCAGCACTGGCATTGGCCATGCTCGAATGGTGCATTTTACATGCCACTGGTACAGGTGCCAGTCAAGTGGCACTGGCTTCAGCCACGCTTGAATGGTGCATTTTACATGACACCAGCATGGGTGCCAGTGATTTATATATATATATATATATATATATATAT
>NC_068984.1:60352264-60355868 GCF_001194135.2 Octopus bimaculoides
TATATATATGTATACAGTGTGCGATGGGTAAATTGTCGCCATTTTATATTTTCAATATCGTGCATGTGCATTGTTTTGGATTTTGTCAACTACACAATATAGTAGGGTCAGTTGGGCACCGTCTGTGAGAAAAACACCACCATGATGCAATTCACTCTGTCAAATATTTGGAAAGGACATGCTGTACTACTTGGCATTTGCGCTGGAAGCTCAAATATGAAAATTTCAGTGTTTGGGTGTCATTCTGAGGACATGAATCGAGAGTGATAAAATCAAACATCCATTCAACTCATGGTGTTTGGAGTGATCACTAGTGGTGGCGATGTTATGCCTCTATTCATCTTCCCACACAACCTCAGACTCAACACAGAGGCCTGTGTCAAGTGCCTGGAGGAGATAGTGCTGCCCTGGCCCAAGAGGATAGCTGCTGGAAGATCCTATATTTTGTAACAGGACTTTGTACCATTCCACACAAACAGGAGAACCCAGTCATGGCTGTCAAACAATTTCTGTGACCACATCACCCCTAACATCTGGCCACGTAACTCCCCGGACTGCTTGTAACACCAAAGATGAAATGAAAGCAAGGATTATGACAGCATTCACCAACTTAATCAATATATATATTCTTAATATATATATATTCTTTTATTCTTTTATTTGTTTCAGTCATTTGACTGTGGCCATGTTGGAGTACCATATTTAGTTGAACAAATCAGTATCAAGATTTATTCTTTGTAAGCGTAGTACTTATTCTATCAGTCCCTTTTGCCAAACTGCTAAGTTACAGAGATGTAAACATGCCAACATTGCTTGTCAAGTGATGATGGGAGGACAAACACAAACACATACACACATACGATGGGCTTCTTCCAGTTTCTGCCTACCAAATCCACTCACAAGGCTTTGGTTGACCCGAGGCTATAGTAGAAGACACTTACCCAAGGTGCCATGCAGTGGGACTGAACCCAGGACTATGTGGTTGGTAAGTAAGGTACTTGCCATACAGTCACTCCTACGCCTATATATATATATATATATATATATATATACCTCCTTGTGGAGTTGATGATAAAATAAGCACCAGTCGAACATTTTGTTCTGAGTTAAAATTCCGCTGGGGTCAACTTTGCCATTTATCCTTTCAGGGTCGATAAATTAAGTTTTCTGGCCTTCTGCCTATTGTAGAAAGGGTTATTATCACCACCACCACCACGATCACCACTGCCGCCACCACTGCCACCAAAAACCACCACCACCATCATCATTATCATTATTATTATTATTATTATTATTATTATTATTATTATTATTATTATTATTATTATTATTAAGGCAATGAACTAGCAGAGTTGTTAGAGCATCAGACTAAATTCTTTGCAGTATTTCTTCCAGCACCATATGTTCTGAATTCAAACTTACTAACCCCCATCCCCTGCTCTAAAATTTGAATCCTTGAGCCTGTGTTGAATATCATTAATGTTAATTAATTAATTAACTCCTAATTCAAGTTGTTGATATTTTAATAGTGTTGTCATTCAGTTTCAAGTCAGACCTGATCAAGTAAACCTATATTTGAATACGTGTTCCATTGTTTAGGCATCTTATATGCTAGACTATTTCATCAATGTCTTCTGTCTTTTTAAGAGATCTTAGTGAGAAATTAGTCTCCTATTTCTAGGAGGTAGAGTGACCACATATAGTCTCCCTTGTTGACACATATGATATCAGAAATCAATTCAAGTGGATTAAATTAAATTCCCTGTTATCTTTCACTAAATTTCTGGTCTTTGTCAATGTTAAAATTCATTATTATTAAATTCTCACCTTCATTGAGTCATCTGATTCATATTTGATCATTTTCATGTCTATACTTGATAATTCTATTACATATATTGTCGATAATTCTGCTTTAGAATGGATTATTCTGATAAATATTTCCACGATGTTCAGAATGTCACTTTTAAAGTACTAAAATGGCTTGATGAAATATCTTTCTTGTTATTCTGATGAATATCACACAGCAAGAAAACTGCTCAGACAGCATGACTATATATATCAACCAATATGTCCTTTTCTAAGATGATAGGGTGTGTTTTAAAGTCTTCACTAATATTTTTAGCAGGGAAAATGACCACATTATGTAGCTCGTGCATTGTAATGGTTAGGAAGTGAGGTTTTATAATAATAATAACAATAACACTGGGTAACTTAATTTTTTTTTCCCTGAGTAGCAACTGTTTTTCCCTATTTTCTTGCCCTTAGAAAATATGAAAAATGGCTATTTCCTTCAAACTGCTTTTGTTACATCTATTCAAACCCTAAAGAATCCTTCTCAACATGTGGCTATGATGCTGCCCCCACTCATTCTGCTCATGATCAGAGATGCACATATTGTCAGCCACTAGGGGACATGCTCAACTGGTTAAGGTCAAACAACTGACAAGCAAATCTGTGGTATTTAACAGAATATTTGCTATAGTAAGTCAGCACTGAATCTGTCTGAAATATAATCGAAAATAGGGTAGTTTCAAAACATTGATGTCCTGGTTACAAAAGCAAAGTTTGAAAGGAATAGTAGTCATTTCCTTTGAGTCTAGATAAAAGCAAATAAGAAATAACACTTACTGATCAAAGACAAGAAAAAAAAAAGTAGTTACATAGTGTAATAATAATAATAATAATAATAATAATAATAATAATAATAATAATAATAATAATAATAATGCTTTCTACTAAAGGCACAAGGTCTGAAAATTTTGGGGAGGGGACTAGTCAATTACATTGACCCCAGTGTTTCACTGATACTTAATTTTTCAACCTCAAAAGGATGAAAGGCGAAGTCGACCTCAGTGGAGTTTGAATTCAGAACGTAAGGATGGACGGAATGCTGCTAAGCATTTTGCCCCTCGTGCTAAAAATTCTACCAGCTTGCCGCCCTAATAATAATAATAATAATAATGATAATGATAATGATGATGATGAGAAACTCTGCCAAATCAGATTGGAGCCTGGTGTAGCCATCTGGTTTCACCAGTCCTCAGTCAAATCGTCCAACCCATGCTAGCATGGAAAGCGGACGTTAAATGACGACGACGACGATGACGATGATGATGATGATGATGATAATAATAATAATCATAAGAATAAAAATAATAATGATGAGGATAATGATGATAATGATCGTGAAGTTGATGAGCATATTGTATAAGATTATTGAATGAGTTTTCCATTTTAATTGTTAAAGAAACAAACTTTTGAACATTTCAAGCTGCATAGTAAATTGTGAATGTGTGTGTCTGTATGTATGTGTATATAAGAAGTTAAATATATGTTTGTATGTGCAGATATGTGCATGTATGTGATTATCTGGTACTGTTGCAAACCATTTTGTCTATCAGATAAATGCCATATTTCTACACTCAAACTTTTATATGCATATGTACATGTCAGTCTATCTGTTTGTCTGTTTCGATATCTGCATGTGCACGTGTGTGTGTAAAAAGATAAATAGGGAGATAGATTTATATATACTGATATAAACAGTTATGTGGAATGTGTGTGTAATGTAGATGAATGTATGTATACATATTTATATATATAT
>NC_068984.1:60360744-60362425 GCF_001194135.2 Octopus bimaculoides
TATATATATATATATATATATGTATATATGTATAACAGTGTATGAAACATACATGAAGAGAAAACCACCATATGGATTTCTTATATGCTAAAAATGGCAGTCAAAGCCTAAAAACCACAAAAAAATATTCTTACGTTAAAGCACATTGATTTTTTATGCGAGAAAGATATAGTAAACCTCATACTTATAAGTTTCACTATTACTGACCAAATAAATCAACTAATAAGATAATTAATTGACTATTTAATCATCTGTAGCTCATCAGTAAGGTCACTAAAAAATGCATAAACATAAAACTGCAATACGTACTGAAAACACAAAGTAAACCACATACGCACTCAGTTCCATTATTATACATCATGGATTCACATGTATACATATATATATGAGTGTGTGTGTGTGTATCTGTGTCTGTATTTGTCCCCCACTACTGCTTGACCACCATTGTTGGTGTATTTATATCCCTGTAAATTAGCAGTTTGGCAAAAGAAACTGTCAGAATAAGTATCAGGCTTAACAAAATATAAATCCTGGAGTCAATTCATTCGATGAAAAATTCTTCAAGGCATGGCTGCAGTCTAATGACTGAAATGTGTGAAAAGGGTAAAAGATATATCTATGTATATACATATACTATACAGTAATCCCCGGCTTATTGTGGGTGTTACATTCCAAAACATCCCACGATAGGTGAAAATCCATGAAGTAGTAACACTACTGTACTGTATAGTTTTTTAAAAATTATTTTTTCTAATTTGTATATATTTATCCTATTATAAATGCAAAACAACACCACACACTCGCCTCCTGAGTTTTGTTTCCCATACAGTATGTGTGATTCTTTGTTTACTCATCTATGGTACACTACATATTTTCTTTTAATATAATTCAATTAATGTGTTTTACAGTGCAGTACTGTACTGTATTGTTATTTATTAATTTTTAGGTGTGAAAATGCTTATTTTACCACAGAAATAATTAAAATCTAAAATAATAAAACTACCTGTTGACTGCAGGAACCTGCAATATACTGTGGAGTCTGCAATATAAATTTACATATATTAGCCTGAAAAATCCTGTTTTACCGAACTGCTAGGTTACGGGTCATGTAAACACACCAACATCGGTTGTCAAGTGATGGTGGGGCTACAAACACAGACACACATACAAATATATACATACATATATATATATATATATGTAATGGAGAAATTATACAAAATGTATAAGTGGATGATGAATAAAGCACCAGCACAGTTTTGGTTACCTGTTATTATCCGTAGATTGCAGGAACTTCATAGTGGCAGTTGAGGTAACAGCATTAATAAAATAGATGAAAAAAAAGATTTTATTTAGTATGACACAAGTTTCAACCTGTTTTGGGTCTCATCAGGTACATAAATAAATAGAAAAAGAAAAAGTCCCACTGATATATATATATATAATGTATGTATACATATATATATACATGTATATAATAATATTAGGGACAAAATCCAAAATTACAGGTAAAAACTCAATTAAAATCAATTTATAAAAAATCAAAATTAAATTGAGCTTTATAGATAAAATATATATAAAATATATAGTTTTAGGGAAAATAACCAAGTTTCAAGAACTCATCGATGAAAATCCACTATCACATATAGAAAAATTAACAATATATATATATATATATATA
>NC_068984.1:60362606-60363298 GCF_001194135.2 Octopus bimaculoides
AGGAAGACCATTGCCGACCTTCAGGAACATTGTGCGCTCTAGGACTAACTTATATTTTGCATTTGCGGTTCCATTGGTGGCTAATGAGGCCTGCTCTTGACAAGCATACATGACTGCAAACATTGCAGATTAAGCTTTCCCCATTCACTATATGAGCTGTGAGCTTATGCGCAGCTCACTTAAGTTCTTCATGCTGGATACGTGCTCTCTCAAAAGTGTTAATCCCCTCCTTAGCCTGCTTCCTTCATCCGTGGCAATGACAGGCATTGTTCTCCCAGTCAGTGTCCTGCATATCACAGGCCTTTAATGATGACTTGACACAGTCATTAAAGCGCAGCCTTGGTTTCTGCCGGAGTCTCCTTCCATTCACAAGTTCTCCATACAGCATCTGCTTAGGAATCCTGCTATTCTTCATTCTAATAAGGTGTCCAGTCCAACATAACTGGTGCTTGTGCACCATCACCTCAATACTCAAGATATCAGCTGTCCTCAAGATCTGTGTGTCTGGAATTTTTGAGGTTCAGCCAACATTGAGAATGTGCCTGAGATATCTCTGATGAAAGCGTTCAAGGACCCTTACCTGACGTTTGTACAGAGTCCATGTCCCACATGAGTAGAGGAGCGATGTCAGTACATATGCACGGTGCACAGCAACTTTTGTATGTATGTATGTATGTATATATATATATATA
>NC_068984.1:60364220-60367015 GCF_001194135.2 Octopus bimaculoides
TCTATGTGTGCCATAAATATCGCCATCCGTTTAGAGAAACAATTTATAGTTTAGAATCAGTAGTTCTTTGACTGCTATTTCTAAATTTTCAGTATGTTGGAGAAGCAACTCAATGCTAATCCCTGTATATTTATGATGATAAATGGTTTTACCGATAAAGGTTTTTTCATACTGAACTACTTGGCAAAATTGTTAATTGTTAATTCTATTATTAATTGACGATTCCCTGCCCTTATTCTTGTATATATATATATATATTTACATATACAATAATCCTTTTGAGATCTCAGAAAAATTTTTTTCTGAATCTTCTGATTCTTTTAATGTGCTGGTTTCCTGGTATTAAATTGATATTAATTAATATCAAATCTTTTACCCTATTATGTTAATTATATATATATAAGTATATATGTATATACAGTTGGAATTTACAGAAGCAACAAAAGAGGAAGACAGGTATATAAACAACAAACAGGTGTATTAGTTTCACATGCATACATACATACATACATACACACACACACACACACACACATATATATATATATATATATATATATATATATATATATACACACATATACATATATATGTATGTATATATGTACATATGTATGTATGTATATATATGTATATATGTATGTGTATATATACATATGTATATATATATATATATATATATATATATATGTATACGTATATATGTATGTGTATGTATATATATATTTATCATCAAAATAAACACAACTGAATCTTGTGTGTGTGTGGTGTGTGTGTGGGGTGTGTGGGGGTGTGGTGTGTGTGTGTGTGGGGGGGGTGAGTTGGAGTGCTGCCATGTGGGGAGTGAGGCAATGATTCCTCAGCCAGTCTGAGAATCTGGAAAATACACTGACTGTCTTTGTTATACAATAACACAAAATGACAAGTGTCATGCTCTCTTTCATATTTTTGAAATCTTTATTGCAAGGTCACATCTCAAAGTGAATGAAACACAACCATAGCAATTACCTTGTCTAATTTGATGACAAGTGCCTGTCAGTGACATCTTCGACCATTCAACAACACTTTTTACTCTCAACCATTTTTTCCCCCTCTGTTCTGCATCTGAAAATAGACTTCACTCTTTTCCTTTTGGCATTGCACAGAATTTGTTTCGCCTTCTCGTTGCTTACTTTAATAGTAGTAGTAATAGTAGTTGTAGTTGTAGTTGTAGAAGTGATAGCAGTGGTGGTGGTGGTGGTGGTGGTAGTAGTGATGCTGGTGGTAGTGATGGTGGTGGTGGTGGTACTAGTGGTGGTAGTAGTGTCGGATGTTACTATTGTTGTTGTTGTTGCTGTTGCTACTCTGGCTGTTGATGTTGTTACTGTGGCTGTCATCCAGCCCCAACAGATTACACTTATGTTTATAGTCCATCTTTATTTAGACAAAATGTATCTAGAACTACATTATCCAATGTGTTCTTTTTTTCTATTTTTGTAACCTATTTGTTACCAAATTTATATTGAAATGCACCACCTTTTGTTTCAATTAAGTTTGAAATTAATGAAGAATTTGGTAAAATAAATTTATGCAATGGAACACAAACTAACAAAAAGTTTTGAGGGAAAGTTTCAATTTAAATCAGTTTCAAACAGGAAGTTTGTATGAAAACATTAAGGGCAGTCTCAGGCAGGTTTGGTACCAAAAGGGTTAACCCTTTAACATTTAAACCAGCCATAGCTGGCCATAATGTTCTATTTGTTTTATGTTCAAACTGGCCAAATACAATCTCTCACACTTACCCTACAATGTCATACTAAAAGTAAACAATCCCATAATCTAAATCTCAAAGCTACAATATAATGCATGATTAAATCTAAACAATGAGAGCACTAGTGTAGCTAGAGTGTGTACTGTCCAGCTTGGCTCTTCAGTTTGCTGCCCCTGGGCCCCCACAAAAAATACATATTGCTGACAGTAGACCCAAAAGTGGTGCTGTCTAGGGTGGATTGCCCCCTCCACTCCCTTTAACTATGCTAGTGAATGTAAATAAATAAGTATTACATTTTACAAACTAATCTGAGTGCTAAAGGGTTAAAGATGCTATGGTCTGATAGGAGGGAAATTTGGCTGTCATTGTTAGCCAATCAAGTGACCACATGAAGACTCCTCATTCGCCTTGTTTGCTTATGAGTATTGTTGTTAGTATTTGCTGAGCCTGTTTTTCAAACATAATGTGTCTAGGACTACATTATCTAATGTGTTCTCTTTTATATAGCTGGTGATGTCAAAGATGTAGTATCAATTTAACTATTACTTCTAGTAGGCTTAGATTTTTAGTATAATGCTTACTCCCCTACAATTTACATGACCCAATGTAGAAGTCTATACATCTGCACTTTCCTTGTTAGAAATAACAGACAAATTTCTCGAATCAGATCCTACTGACATAAAAAAAAAAGGACGTATTGTCTAATGTAATCCAACATAGACTATGTCTAAAAAGACACAGCTAGAATGTATTATTTAACCATGGGTCTGCATAAACACAGCTCACCTGGGGCTAAACAACAATAACAACAACAACAACAACAACAACAACAACAACAACAACAACAACCTTGGCACATTTTTCAAGGTGGTCAATTTTATCAATTGCGGTAACTAACTTGTACTTGTTTTATTAAATTTGAGAAGATAAAAGAAGTTGTTCCTGGCAGCATTTGAACTCAGAATGTAAAGAGATGTAACTAAATACTGCAACTGTATTGCTTCTCTTTGTGCCATCAGGTTAATGAGTGACTCCACCACTGTTA
>NC_068984.1:60367165-60373063 GCF_001194135.2 Octopus bimaculoides
CACCACCACCACCACCACCACCACCACCATTTTTCTTCATATTGATATAACAATCGTTTTGTCACCATTAGCAGCAACTACCTTTCTCCCATTGTCAGCTCTTTTGGGAGTCCATACCTTCTGCACCCCATTTATATATCATCCATACCCAGCTAAGGTCAAGAACATACTGTTTCATTACAATGATGTGCAGAAGGTCTCTACCTGAAAATGTGTTGGTATGTATATGCAATTGTTTTAAATGCCTGTTGTATTTAAAAATTTTGTTCAACATTATGTGTGTGTATGTGGTTTCATCCATGAGATTTACTGCTATAAACAATGATTTGAAGCATATTGTAAAGGAGAAGTTAGGAGTCCTTTGTCCCTGAGTAGTAATTCTTTTTTTATTATTTGTTTCAGTCATTTGACTGTGACCATGCTGGAGCACTGTCTTTAGTCGAGCAAATCAACTCCAGGACTTATTCTTTGTAAGCCTAGTGCTTCTTCTGTTGGACTCTTTTGACGAACCACTAAGTTTGGGGATGTAAACACACCAGCATTAGTTGTCAGGTGATGTTGGCAGGGGACAAACACAGACATACAAACACAGACACACACATACACACACACACACACACACACACACACACACACACACACACACACACACACACACACACGGGCTTCTTTCAGTTTCTATGTACCAAATCCACTCACAAGACATTGGTCAGCCCGAGGCTATAGTAGAAGACACTAGCCCAAGTGTACTAGAAGACACTAGCCCAAGTAGGACTGAACCTAGAACCATGTGATTGCTAATCAAGCTACTTACCACACAACCACTCTTGTCAGTTTAACTTTGGTATTTTGCATGAACCATTGACACCCCAACTCATTCATCATCAGTATTTTTACCATTCTGTACAAGGTCACACACTTCTGGAGAGACTATTGTTGATTAGGTTTATCATGATATTTGACTGGTACTTTATTTTATCGATTCAGAATGGATGAAAGGTTAAGTTGGCCTTAGCAGAATTTGAACTTAGAATTTAAAGAGATGTAACTAAATATTGCAAGACATTATTTGACACTCAGTGGATTTTACCAATCCATTATCCATTGCAGTTATTATGTTATTGATCCTAAAAGTTGTCATTTGAACTCTGCTGTTGGTCATTACCTTAGCCAACCTAGGTTTCATGAGCACTTCATGTCTGAATGGTTAGTATTATGAAGAACAATAATTATGCAAATGTCTAAATTTGCAATTCCATCTAACATCGATAAAAGGAATCTTGAAAAATAAAAACAAAGAAGTAGAATTACAAAATGAAATGAAATGTTTAAGGAAAGAAAAACTGAAGGAAAAAATATCGCAACTCCAAAGCTATAAAAAATTTCCTTACAGAAAAAAAAAAAAAAAGTGATAGCTGGAAAATTCTGTTTCTGAAAGGGAATTCTTAATCAAAGTTCCTTCAGTCACATTGAAAATTTCATGATTTGCAACTTATAATGATAAAATGTTCATATTTTTATTCAAATTGACAATGGATCTGTGTTAGAGGATATCATTCAGAGAACATTACTTTGGGGATTGGCATGTATGCTCAATACTAAATGTAAAGTTGTAAAAACTGAAAGCTTGTACTAATCGCTATATGATTGCCAAAAATTCTATCAATAAACCAACATAATGACTGCCACTCCAGTGACAGTGAACAGGAAACACAACCCATCAAATCACTTGCTAAATTGGATCATGAAAGGTGGATAAAAGAAAAAGAAAACCAGGTAATGGTGATGGGATTTCGAGTATCAGAACTCAACAAAAAGTATGTTCAGCTGAGGATGACTAGTTTAATATGGTCATTGAATATTTAGTCATAGTTGGGAAGTTGCAGCTCTCCAGTTTGCCAGCTCCTGTCAAACTGTCCAACCCATGCCAGCATGGAAGAGAGATGTTAAATAATAATGATGACAATGACAACGTTGATGACAATGCATGGCTTATGGGTAAAAATAGGCTGTTTGCAAGTACTTATGATACTTCTGGTGACAAGGCAGTGGTGAGGCATCTTGTGCAAATGTCTTTTACCATTGTTTCAGCCTGAACAAAGTCTTTGAAGTGAAATTTGGTGAGTGGCAACTATGCGAGCCCATTGAAGAGACTGTCCCTGATGGTGGGTAGTATACTGAATCTTTCATCCAGTTAAGTGAAGGCACATGGTTTAGTGGTTAGGGCATTCGGCTCATAATCATAAAGTTGTGAGTTCCATTCCTGGTGACATGTGTCCTTGAGCAAGACACTGTTTTTAATATTGCCCCAGTCCACTCAGCTAGCAAAAATGAGTTGTACCTATAATTAAAAATGACCAGCCTTGTCACATTCTGTGTCACACTGAATCTCCCTGAGAACTGTGTTAAGGGTACACATGTCTGTGGAGTGCTCAGCCACTTGCATGTTAATTTCATGAGCAGGCTGTTGTGTTGATCAGATCAACTGAAACCTTTGTTGTTGTAACTGACAGAGTGCCATGCAGTTAAGCACCCTGAACTAGTCTTTGCGTGTGTTTAGTTGAGTCCATTTTGATGCAATCATTCAGAACTTCTCTTTGGGCCAGGGATACCTTCTTTCATTACTCCTGCTAGTCACAGAGGCCTTAAAAAAGAATCATTTCTGCAGCCCCTCTTCTCCTCTAATTAGAATTAAAATTTATCAAAAACATATCATCTTATTTGCTTCTTGAAGCAGAACGCCAAAGGATGATGTATTTTATTGTAGTTGAGAGCTGGTGCACTGTAGAATTGTCAAGCATTTCATTAGCTTGCTGTATCAGAATAAATTAGGTTGTAAATGAGGCCTGAAATCTTTTTGAAAGAGGGCTATTTTAAGCAGATACAATGAAAAATTTCACAGTAGTGAATGAACAATGACAACAACAATAAATGACAACAGTGATAATTTATGGTTGAATAGTTGATATTTGGAAAGTTATCAAGCCATTAATTTTCAGCTACAAGAAGTGATGCAAATATCCAAATTTGCAAACCCATCCAATTTCTGTCAACAAGGAAACAAACAAAAATTGGTTTAAAAAAAAAAAAGAGAAAAGAAAAGAGGATACAAGAAGTCATAAAGTTTTAAAATGTAAATTTAGCAAGTGATTTGATGGGCTGTGTTTCCTGTTCACTGTCACTGAAGTGGCAGTCATTATGCGGTTTATTGATGGAATTTTTGGCAATTTCAGAGCAATTACTACAAGAGTTTGGAATTTTTACAACTTTGTATTGAGCACATAGGCCAATCCCAAAAGTAATGCCCTGTGAATGATATCCTATGACATTTCCAGCTTATTTAACACAAATCCATTGTCAGTTTGAATATAAATACAGACATTTTATGATTATAAGTTGCAAATCATAAAATTTCAACATGGCTGATGAAACTTTGATTATGAGTTCCCTTTTAGAAATAGAATTTTCTAGCTTTATCCTTTGTCTGTTAGGAAATTATTTATAGCTTTAGGGTTACAGAATATTTTTCTCTTCTGTTCTTTTTCTCTTAAACATTTTATTTGATATTGTTTTCTTCTTTATTTAATTTAATTTTTTATTTTCATGTTTCAACATTCCTTTTTCAGTGTAATCAACGGTTAGATAGAATTGCAAATTTAGACATTTGCATAATTATCGCCCTTCTTGATACTAACCATTCAAACATGAAGTGCTCACGAAACCTAAGTTGACTGCAATAATGAGCAACGGCATTCTTTAAAATCAAAACCTTTAGAATCAATAAACTATCACATTTGATATGATAACTGTGGTAGATAATGGACTGGCAAAATCTGCTACGTGTCAAACAAAATATCTTGCAGTATTTTGTTATTTCTCTTTACGTTCTCAGTTCGAATCCTGCTGAGGTCAAATTTGCCTTTCTTCCATTTAGGATTGATAAAACACTACCATTCAAATTTTGTGGTTAATCTAAACAGCTATATTCTCCTCCAAAATGCATGGCTTTAACTACCCCAATATTGTTAAGGGTGTGCCTGTGACTATATTATTTATTCAACATGTCCTATCTTTATTTCAGATGTTGGGTTGTGATTTGTATATTTAGCTGCTATTTTTAGTAGAGGCTAAGGAAAGGTTGTTGAGCTAGAGATCTGTACATTTCCAGCCAAGACCATTTCAACTTTTTCCTATGTGACTGGAGTCCAGGATCACATTAGTTAACATGTCCTTTTACAAGATAGTAGCAAAGAGGTTTTGCCATTAATTATAGCTGGCTGAATGACCATGTAGAGACTCCCTCATTGGCTTTAATTGTAGTTGTTGCTAAAGGAGGTGGACAGTAGAATTGATAGCACACAGGACAAAATGCCCTTGTGAGTATTTAGTTATAGCCTCTTTGTGTTCTGAGTGCAAATTCTTTCAAGATTAACTTTGCATTGCATCCTTCTAAGGTTAATAAAATAAGTAATTTGAGGGGTTACTGATTGGCCATAGTGGAGGGTGCCCCTCTATTGGAATATTACATTCAATTCCTTTTGTATACTGTTGTTTTCCATGAATTTTGTTTTTTCATAATCAGTTCTTCATATCATTGATGCTTCAGTGATCATACATAATCAGTGAAGAATCATGAATCTTGGAGTTGTAACTGAGAGTGATTCCAGTACTAAATTAAACAATACTCTGTACTTTGGTGTTGCGTACTTTTAACTTAAGTTTTGGAAATGTGCTGTGCGTGAGAAGACCCGGCAAGCCAAGTAAGATCGTTGC
The DNA here is from genome assembly GCF_001194135.2 of Octopus bimaculoides. Taxonomy (NCBI): domain Eukaryota; kingdom Metazoa; phylum Mollusca; class Cephalopoda; order Octopoda; family Octopodidae; genus Octopus; species Octopus bimaculoides. Next base: position 60,371,939 of record NC_068984.1, read on the forward strand.
CAGTGCCCCTGGACTGGTTCTTGTGCGGGTGGCACATGAGATGCACCATTTTGAGCGTGGCCATTGCCAGTACCGCCTGAATGGCTCCTGTAGGATTTTCGAGCGAGATCATTGCTAGTGCCCCTGGACTGGCTTGTGCGGGTGGCACATAAAAGACACCATTTCGAGCGTGGCCGTTTTCGTGCGGGTGACACGTAAAAGCACCCACTACACTCTCTGAGTGGTTGGCGTTAGGAAGGGCATCCAGCTGTAGAAACTCTGCCAAATCAGACTGGAGCCTGGTGTTGCCATCCGGTTTCACCAGTCCTCAGTCAAATCGTCCAACCCATGCTAGCATGGAAAGCGGACGTTAAACGATGATGATGATGATGATGATACAAGTGTATAGGTAAGTGTGTGTATGCATGTATGTATGTAAATACATTCATATATATATTTGGCCCAAAAGGTTTTTCTATCAAATTGCTGTCAACTAGAATGGTTGTTCTTCTCTTGAGTCCATTTTGGGAAGGCCTTTATTCTCCTGTGTATTTTCTGCATTTACTAATCTTTCATGATAGAATTTCTATGCCTTTTCCTTTTCAGAATCACTAAGTGTAAGTGTGTCATTACCTGTCCATACATACTACCCTCCCCTATCACCATCACCAACACTCAACATCTTGATTTTTTCTGATAAACTGTTTTGCAATCCAGAACACCTTATGGTTCTGGTCCACACACTACAGAACCTTGTCACACCTCTTATTCTATGTTTCTTCCCTTTCAGAATAAACTTGTTACTTAGCTAGCTGATCTTTCCAAACCTTCAAAACCTGTCCTTTTGTTTCCATAGCTCTGTATACATCACTGTTCCTCTGCCACATCACCCTTGGTCTAGTTGGATCTTGGCACTAGCCACAGATTTTGTTTGTAGCCCTCAATGGGTTGTTTGGTAGAGACTTCCAGTTGTCCTTCATATTATATGTCTCTATCTCTTTCTCCTCATCAAATGCTTCAACTTGAGTACTTTGTTCTCTCTCTCTCTCTCTCTCTCTCTCTCTCTCTCACACACACACACACACGCGCGCGCACACACACACACACGCACGCACGCACGCACACAAACACACACACACACACACA
>NC_068984.1:60373174-60374439 GCF_001194135.2 Octopus bimaculoides
CAGTAATTTTAGTCCATGGAAAATGACTAAAATTCGTAATTCAAGGCATGCAATATTTTAAAATAGTAAAAGAGAGAGAATTGATGTGGATTAATGAAGGTAAATATATCTTAAAGTTATACATATTTTTTCATAAAATATAGAGTATACAACTGAAGGTCGTAGTATATACTTATTCAAATTAAATTAATTTTTTTAAGTTGATTTATTTAGTTTGTGCATTAAACATGAAACTAGTTTTGTATTTGCATTGTATTTACACCTAGGAAAGATTTCATTTATCTCGCTTGCCTTACATCATTTTTGTAACAAGGAGAAACGCCCTTGTTTTAATTAAAAACAATGGCCATTCAACACACATGGAGTTTGGGTTTTTTTTTAATGCTCTTCTTCTTCCCCTCTCTATATCTTTATATCTGTATATCTATAAAAGGCAGGATATGTGTGTCTGTGTGTGTACGTGAATGTAAGTTATGCACGTTTACAAATTAGCACACATGTCACTCCAACTTTTAGGAGGACATTCGTCACGACTCTAGCTGGGTTTTGTCAACTTATTTTTCCCAAGGCACCTGCGGGTAGTGGTAACAATTGATTTTCAACAATAACTTTTACCAATTTTGAAGTTTGCTAACATGAGTTAAGTCCCCTTCTTGCCATAGCGAAGTGAAAGTGTGTGTATGTGTGTGTGTGAGGGAGAGAGAGAAGTTGTATGTTGATGTATGTGTGTGTGAGGGAGAGAGAGTTAGACAGCTTCTAAGAAAAAAAATGTAAAGAGAAAGTGTGAGGGAGATAGTTTGACAGTGTCTAACAAAAAAGGTAAAGGGAAAGTGTGTGTGAGGGAGAGAGAGTAAATGACAGCATTCATCAAAAATAAAAATGTAAAATGTTTTTTTTTCTTAAACACGAAATATAGTCTTCAAATTTAGGATGTTTTTGAAAGACACTATATTTTATAATCATATTATATACACTTTCTCACACAACAATTAAAATACATTTATTTTAAATCACTTATTTATTTATTCTAAATCGTTCATCATTCTCCACCCCCTCTCACACACACACACATTACTTTGGGCGCGAAAGAGTTTTGTTTTTATTTTATGCCGAGGTAAAAAGTGTTTTGTTGAGAATCCATTTATTTAACAACAAAGAAACAAAGAGGTAAATAACAATTTGTCAGTGAATTACACAATATAAATGTCACATTTTCTACTATATATATTATATATATATATATATATATATATATATTGGCTACA
>NC_068984.1:60374828-60377511 GCF_001194135.2 Octopus bimaculoides
TAAAAATTTACCTGGAGTTTTTCATGCTAAAAAAAATGTTTTCCATATTCTAAATCTCCGTATTTTTCTATGTACATTGAAATAGATGGTGAAAGGATCAATGGTTGTGGGGGGAAGAAATTTCCGAGGTTTCCACCACACCCCACCCCATTTTTCAGACCACAAAAAGGGTCTTGTAGCATATTAGGTAGTTGATTCTATGCAAAAAATCTGATTTTTTTTCTTAGTGAAAATCATGCAAGTGGTCAAACTCCCAACTTTAAAGTTGGCCGCAGTCAAATGACTGAAACAAGTAAAAGAGTAAAAGAGTAAAGAGTATATACATATCTCAGGCTTCCACACAGTTTCAGTCTATGAAATTTCATGTACAAGCCCCAGTTGGGCCAAGACTGGTAGAAAACATTTGCTTTAGGAGCTGTGCTCTGGGATTTGAACCAAAATCCATGTCATTGTGAAGCAAACTTTTTAACGGCATGGCCATGCCTGTACCCAACAACAAAAGAATGAACAAGTAAATAAGTAAACAGTCATGACATCAACTGCAGCAGCAACCATAACAACAACAACAAGAAAAACAGCAGCAGCTGCAGTAACAGCAACAACAACAACAACCAACTTCTGAGAAATCTAGTGTCAGTATATGTCACTTTGATTTATGGCAGAAATTTGTCCAAAATATAACATTAGGAAAAGAAAAATTGAATGAAATACATTGTCAGTTCAGTTGTTGAAAATTTAGGGTATATGTCATCACAGTGACTTATTTGAACTTTGTGTGACTTCTGTTTAAATCACTTCTAATGGTACAGAAAAGGAGAAGAAAATCGTTTTTTGCTTTTTCTTTTCTTTTTTGTTAAAAAAAAAAAAAACTCTGATTAATATTTACTGAAGGTTTGCTACTCACTAAAGTTGACAGTTTAATGCTTTTTCTAAAAGGCTCATGTAGTCACATCTAACATAATAAAATATCTGGTGTGTCAGTATATTTTGATGGTTGTTTTTAGGTCTGTGTTTGTGTGTGGGGTGATGTAGGTGTAGGTTTAATGTAGGTGGTGAGGCAGACAATGTAGCACATTACTTTCATAGTGAATAAGGGAGATAATTTATATGAGCATTGAAATAAATATGATACTAAAAACAAAAAAAAAAAAGAACAAAAATAAAACAAAACAAAAAAATTTATAAGAAAGCTTTATTGAATGTGAACATTTTTCTTGCTGTAACTTGAACATTTTCCAAGAGACAGGAAAAGAAATTTTGTAATAACATATTTGTAGGAAAAAAATAATCTATCTAAAAGAATTTAAAGTTGAAAATAAATTTTAAAACAAAATGACTTAAAATTAAAAGACATATGATAATTTCTTTACGACATTGGTTGGTCTGTTAGACAGTGATGTCTCTCAAATAACATTAAAACTTGATTATTGTTCTGAAGATGGTAATTTTCTTAATTCTTTGTTAGCTCTTATCATCGAAATGTGACAAACTATTTTTCTTTAAATCAACTGAATGAATTTTATTAATTTCATAGCTTCGTGTTTTCTTCTTTTTTATCTGTTAATGAAAATGCAAATGTCAGAAAACCTGAAGCTAGCATGAGTAATTGTAGGTAAAAACCTGCTTGGAATAAAAAAATCTAGCTGATTTGTGTATATGTGTGTATGTGTATATATACATATATGAGTATATATATTAATTGCTCTACATCATAGAGTGTGCTTCTCCAGATTTATGTATTTCTACAAATGACACACACACATACACACACACACACACACACACACACACAGACAAACAGACAGACAGACAGACAGACTGACAGACACACACACACACACACACACACACACACACACACACACACATACACACACATGTAGTTGATGGCCCAACAAATGGCCAGCTTTACCCAGATATGAAAGGGGAAGCAGCTGAACAACAATCTTTTTTGTGCATGGCACAAAAGATTGTCCAGCAGCTGACCTGGCTACATACACAAGTGTGGAACTACAGCCACCACTACACAAGGCCGCCACTGACAGCAGATACAGGATGGCTACCAATAACACCAATGCAGATGTCATAAAAATATTTCTATTAATTTGCTAGAGAGGCCACAGGCCAACAGGTTTAGAGTAATCCCATAGACTGGCCTTATCTGTCTTTAATCTATATATTGTATATATATATATATATTTTTTTTTCGAGCGAGATCGTTGCCAGTGTTTCGAGCGAGATCATTGCAGTGTCCCTGGACTGGCTCTCATGCGGGTGGCACATAAAATACACCATTTTGAGTGTGGCCATTGCCAGTGCCGCCTGACTAGCCTTCGTGCGGGTGACAAGTAAAAGCACCCACTACACTCTATGAGTGGTTGGCGTTATGAAGGGCATCCAGCTGTAGAAAGTCTGCCAAATGAGATTGGAGCCTGTTGTTGCCATCCGGTTTCACCAGTCCTCAGTCAAATTGTCCAACCCATGCTAGCATGGAAAGCGGACGTTAAACGATGATGATGATGATGATATATGGGTTGGACGATTTGACTGAGGACTGGTGAAACCGGATGGCAACACCAGGCTCCAGTCTGATTTGGCAGAGTTTCTACAGCTGGATGCCCTTCCTAACGCCAACCACTCAGAGAGTGTAGTGGGTGCTTTTACGTGTCACCCGCACGAAAAC
>NC_068984.1:60377974-60380459 GCF_001194135.2 Octopus bimaculoides
TATATATATATATATATATATATCATCATCATCATTTAACGCTCATTTTCCATGCTGGCATGGGTTGGACAGTTTGACTGAAAACTAGTGAGCTGCACCAGGTTCCAGTCTAATTTGATATGGTTTCTATGGCTGGATGCCCTTCCTAATGCCAACCACTTCAAGAGTGTAGTGGATGCATTTTATGTGCCACCAGCACAGGTGTCAGTTACATGACACTGGCATCAACCACAACTATGATTTCACTTGGTTTGACAGTTTTTCTTAAGCCTGGTATATTACCAAAGGTCTTAGTCGCTTATCACTGTCTCTGTGAGGCTCAACATTTGAACAGTGCTTTTTACATGCCTATATATATATATGCTTACAAACATACATGCATACACACACACATATAGATAGATAGATAGATAGATAGATAGATTTTGCGAAAATAAAATCTTACTCCTCCCTGCTATTTTAGCTTTGAAAAAAATATAGATGCTATAGCAGACTTGGTCTGTCATATGATGTTTCAATTAATTCTTGCTTATTTTGACTGCATAAGGGAAGACCATTTTAAGGACACGTTATTGCCGAAAGGCATTATATAGTTCACCATAATAGAAGCAAAGTTCTTGCAGTGAGAAGTCTATTAACTGGAATCAATCCAGAAAGTTGCTGGAAGAGGAAAATCAATATTTATGTGTATACTGTTGTAATACTTTGCATGTGCAGCCAAACTGATGTTTAAAAAAAAGTATAATAAAAGCTGCAATATTTATTAAAGGACAAAGTGTTTGTGTTTATTGTGGGTTTGTGGGGGAGGGTAATGTTGTAGCATCAGCTTCTATAATCTCATGGTTTTACCCTTACAACCCCACAAAAACTATTGGCTTATACAAGTTTCTTTACCTCCGTTTTCTTGTTTTTTTTTTGTTTTTTTGGTTTGTTTTCCGTACTCATTTTTTTTTTATTCTGTTTGGAAAATGTAAGAAAAGGTGAGTGTGAGAATATAAAGAAGAGGAAGGAGATAAAGAACACAATGAGAAGAATCAGACAATTAGAAGAAAAAGAAAAAGAAAAAGAAAAATAACAGTACAGTTTAGAGGAGGGAAGGAAAGATTATAATAATAATAATAATAATAATAATAATAATAACAATAATGATAATAATAATAATAATAATAATAATAATAATAATAATAACAACAACAACAAATAATATATGAGAAGAAATATGAAAAAAGACAGTAATGATGTACTGTACATAAGGAGAAGAAATAAAAGAAGAAGGAGGAGGAGAAGAAGAAGAAGAAGAAGAAGAAGAAGAAGAAAGGCATAGAGAATAATAATAAGAAGAAAAGAAAAAGAAAAGAAGAAATACATGTGAAGGTTATTAATTCTCCCAACATTAACTTTACGCTTTTCCACTTGTATGTGTCTCTATGGCAACATCTATTTAGTAATATCTTCTGTATGGTATGACAGGCTGTGGCCTCTGTATTGACACATATGTTGAGTGATTTTCTTTTTTTTTTTTTTTTTTTTTTTTTTTTTTTTTTGAGAAATGGAGAATTGTATTATTCTAATATGACTTGATGTAATTGTAGTTTATATTTGTGTTTTATAGCTGCTTTCATTACTTACCTTTGGTCAACTCTTCTTTAGCATTTCTGTTGTGTCTTTTGTGCCACATTTCAGCTCTGACATGGTGATTTGCATTATGTACACTATGTTAAGATGAGAGGGTGGAGGCGCAATGGCCCAGTGGTTAGGGCAGCTGACTCCCGGTCATAGGATCGCGGTTTCGATTCCCAGACCGGGCGTTGTGAGTGTTTATTGAGCGAAAACACCTAAAACTCCACGAGGCTTCGGCAGGGGATGGTGGCGAACCCTGCTGTACTCTTTCACCACAACTTTCTCTCACTCTTACTTCCTGTTTCTGTTGTGCCTGTAATTCAAAGGGTCAGCCTTGTCACACTCTGTCACGCTGAATATCCTCGAGAACTACGTTAAGGGTACACGTGTCTGTGGAGTGCTCAGCCACTTGCATGTTAATTTCACGAGCAGGCTGTTCCGTTGATCGGATCAACTCGAACCCACGACGTCGTAAACGACGGAGTGCCAACAGCAACAACAACAATACTATGTTAAGATGAGAGGCCAACCAGGGTGCTTCTACATGGTCCAGTCACACTCAGCTTGCTAGAAATAGTAACCAAATCTCTTTCAAGCTAGTGCCTGTTTACTGGCTTAAAAAAAAGGAAAGCGTAGATTAGATAATGTAGTTCATCTACATAACTGTGAAAAGAAGTTCTGGTCAAGGATGGAATATCTTTCAGTCATAAATAGGTTTGACCAGAGCTCAAGTGACTTGTGGCCAAACAGCTACGAAATCAACAACAGCAGTCTTCAACAATGCTTCTGTAATCCAAAGAATTAAAAGACACACACACTCCTACATAGCAGGCTAAGTGAATTTATGTCACTGTCCTCCTCCTCC
>NC_068984.1:60380652-60385304 GCF_001194135.2 Octopus bimaculoides
CATCATCATCACCATCACCATCTCCACTGTCACTACTGCCACCACCATCACCATCGCCATCATCATAAATCATCATCATTTTAATGTTCACCTTTTCATGCTTGCATGGGGGTCACAGATGAAATTCTTAAAGACAAATTCCTGCAATTGAATGCTTTTCTTGTCACCAATTCTCATCTGTTTCTCGCAGGTGAGGTAATATTTCTTCTAGTCTTTTGAATATGAACAGGTTAATGACTGGATGTATTTTCATAGAAGACTGCAGCTAAACAGCACCATTTTACTATGAATGGTGATCTCATTTCAGAGCACAATGCCAAAATAAAGTGCTACAGAGACAAACACACATATACATGTATGTATGCACATAAACACACACACACATGTTGAGCTTCTTTCAGTTTCTGGCTACCAAATTCACTCTCACAAAGTTTGGCTGGTTTGTGGCTATTGTACAAAGTGCAGTGTAGTGTAGTGAAGTGCAGTGTAGTGAGATTGAACTTAAACCATGTAGTTTCAAAGTGAATTTCTTAATTACACAACCATATTAAAACTGAGCACCATCTTCAGTGTGGCTATTAGCATCAAGTAGAATGCTCTTTTCACCGACTCTTTATACATCTCTGATAATGTTATACATCATGAATGCTGTTTAGGCTCCAGAAATATGCAAGATGCATAAAACATTTGCATTTATCCTTGGAGTGAATGTTTTACTGTTAGAACTAATACTTATTTCTTACACATATCAGAAAAGGAAGAAACAAGCTAAACCACCATGTGTCCCACAATTCAATCTGACTTTTGAGCATAACACACCTTTTATATGCTGCCTTTAAATGGGACACCTTCTAGAATGCACCTGCGACAACAAAACAACAGACTGAAAAGAATTTGTTTTGAAAGAATCCATTGTTGGAATGGAAATGAAAAGTCTGTATTCAGAAGTATTCTGAAGAAAGAGACCAGCGTTAAGGAGAAAAGTTTGTCATTGTAAACACTTTTAGTAGCATTACAAGACCAATATACATTATCCACCAGCTATCTCTGTTGTGGTATAAAAGAAGCAGGTTGCTGTTTTACAGTATTTTCCCTATCACTTTAAATGTAGCTCATTCATATGTTCTGAATGACTCTCTCTGTCTTTCTCTGTCTCTCTTTCTGTCTTTCACTCTCTGTCTCTCTTTCTCTCTCTCTCCCTATGTCTGTCTCTCACTCTCTCTCTCTTTCTCTTTTCCTCATAAGATAATGTGGCATCTCAGTATGTGAATCAAGTATTTCAGGATATAATGCAAGATCACAGCAGGAGATATTCTTCTTGTTGGACATATTGTTTATTATTGGCTTGTGGAAACAGTTACAGCTTAAAATTGCTGATGTAGAATAATAATAATAATAATAATAATAATAATAATAATTAGTGGTAGAAGCAAGCTTAGTCAACCAATACATTCACAGGAGAAGAAAGGAGGAAAAAAAAGAAGGAAATTGAAAAAGAAACTTAACCACTTCTCTAAATAAATAGAGAAATAAGTAAATAAATAAATAAGATTGCTGTTTCTAAGCTGTTTTCAGATATGGTTACTCACTCACAACTCAATTGTTTAAATAATCTCTTCAGCTTGAAAAATGCATTTATTTTCCCAACAGTCCTTACATGAAGTGTGAAGAGGAAAAAGTATAAAAACAAACAGAAAGGAATGTAAGGGAAATTGAAAAACAAATGGGAGGAAAATGTTAAAAGAAAGAAAGAAGACTCCTAGAAAAAATGAAATTAATTTCAATGAACTGTGGTGATATTATGGCATGATTAACTTATTTAAATCCATGTACATAGTAGCATCATTTTTATTTAATTCTTCTTTAAAAATTTCAGTTTACATTTTGCCATTCATGTTAATTATTTTGGACACAAGGATTGGATATCTGATGTAAAAATGCCAAGAAATTTGCCTTGATGGAAACTTAATCATCAACATGGGAGTAAAAATACTCATCATCAATTTAAAGTCCTTGAGCAATTTTAAATTGAAAATGTTTGTAATTTTTTATTCAGAATATGATGGAGTTAATCTTTAAAGTACATTTACAAGCCTAATGCATCTATTTTGTCATTACTAATGAAAGGATTTCTCATAATTGTTTATTAATTTAAAAAGAAATTAATTATTATTTCAACTTTATTTCATGAGTATATGCTAAGTCTACTGTTAATTCAAGTAAATAAACATTTTACAGATAACATGCTGGATAAGATGACTAATTTGGTTTAGGGTGTAATTACTGAAAATCAGCTGCACAATATATTTCCAAAATTTCAGAATCACATCATGGTTTGTGGATGTATTTAAAAATATATAAAGCAGGTTTGGCTATATGGTAAGAAGCTTGCTTCCCAACCACATAGTTTTGGGTTCAGTCCCACTATGTGGCACCTTGAGCAAGGGTCTTCTACTATAGCCTCAGGCTGACCAAAGCTTTGTGTGTGGATTTAGCATACAGGAACTGAAAGAAGCTCATCGTATCTACAAGGGGGTGCTGAAAAGTTCCTGGCTTTCAGGGTATCTCGAAAGGACTGATTGGAGGCCCAACCTTCTGAGTTCTTTGTCAGGGTTTAGATAAATGAAGGACCACTACAATAAGTGTGTGTGAATCTGAGAAGGGATTATGTTGAATTAAATCATAACTAACTGATCCTCCTATATTTTTTTTTACCCCAAACCAGGAATTTTCCAGCATCCCCTTGTGTATGTGTGTGTGTGTGTGTGTGTGTGTGTGTGTGTGTGTGTGTGTGTGTGTGTGTGTGTGTGTGTGTGTGTGTGTGTGTGTGTGTGTGTGTGTCTGTCTGTGTATGTGTGTCTGTATCTTCCCCCTCCCATGTACCACTTGACTATGAGTGCTGATGTGTTTACATCCCTGGTTCAGTAAAAGAGACTGATAGAATAAGTACCAGGCTTAAAAACAAAGAAAAATTAGTACTGAGGTCGATACATTTGACTAAAAGTTCTTCAAGGTGGTGCTCCAGCATGGCTACAGTCTAGTGACTGGAACAAGTAAAAGATAAGAGGGTCTCACTTATCTTTCCCACAGACAAATTCTACCATATAAAGAGCCAAAATCATACAAGTCTAAAATCATGCAAAGACTTTATAACTGTTCTATAGACCACAAAACCTGTGTATAAAAAAAAACAAACAAACAAAATTCTACACCTTCATGATGCTATGGCAGCATTTCTTTCCTAGAAGTCTTAGTGTGATGTGGAATTCTATAATGTGAAACCTATTTTGCATTGATTTCCATGCTGTATGAAAATCAATGAATGACATTTGTAGGAATACAATGTTTCTGTAGCATAGGTAATGCCTGTATAGGGAAATTAATACAATATATTCATTGATATCAATATAAGGCTGTGGAAATTGTACACGACTGTAGTTATTAAAAAATATCTTTTTACATTATATTTCCATATTTTCTCACAATAGGTTGTTTGTACATGACAAATGTACATAACTGCAGTTGGAAAATGTCTTTATATTATATTTCCACTCTTTCACCCAATAAGTCATTTGCATAGTGAAGTTTCAATGGATAACCAGTCTTAAACTCCTATCTTTCTTGGCATCTCACTTAGCTTTTAAGCCTCTCTCTAGTGCATCTTTCCATCACCATATCACCTTCCACCTGGCTGGCACCTTGAACCATTTACAAATTTGGTCTGTGTCTCCCAGAGAGTTGTCTTGGAGAAACTCTGTAATTTTCTGTTCTAAGTTTCTATCTTCTTCTTGTCATTGAACCTACATCTTGGCAAGAGATCTTTCAGCTTTCATATCTTCCTTCTTTAGATTCACCTTTATTTTCCATCTAGTCTACAGGTGAAGACTAGATAGCTTTTGCTCCCGTGTTCACCTGAATGAGTAGTGGTCTGGTAGGTGGTCTATTTTGAAATGGCTAAGTAGCCAGAATGCTTTGCAAATTGTTGGAATAATAAATAAAAAATATTTCTATTATATGCTCTATATATTGCTTCTGTTGACTCCTTTATTTCAATTGTGGATGCACTTCTTTTAGCTAGGTATATGTGTATGAATACCTATGTATATATTTATATTAGTATGTGTGTGTGTGTGTATGTGTATGTACATATATGTGTATGTATATGTGTGTATACATATATACATTGTGCATATATATATATATATATATATATATATATATATATATATACATACACACATGTATGTATGTATGATTGTACATACATGAACTTACAAATCAATCAGAATAATTACTTTATTTGTACTTAGTGATTTCCCTATTTCGTTGCAAATTTTTTTTCCTTCAGATTAGCTTACTCTTTGTTTGATCACCTGATGTTTCAATGCAAAAATTTTTTTTTGTATTGTAATTTTTTTTCTAATGCCTACTTGTGATTATAATTTCCTATTCCCTGATAATAATGACTGATTTTAATGCTAATTCACTACTGAACGTGATATTCCTACTCTAAATCAAATTGCATGAATGTGTGTGTATGTATGTGTGTGTATGTATGTGTGTGTATGTATGTGTGTGTATGTATGTGTGTGGCATGTCAGTTTTAGCATCTCATATATATATATATATATATATATATATATATATATATA
>NC_068984.1:60385314-60392351 GCF_001194135.2 Octopus bimaculoides
TATATATATATATATATATATATGTATGTATATATGCATGTATGTATGTACGTATGTATATAAATAAGGAGAGAGAGGAGAAGGGGCAGAGGTGGAGGAAAGATACAAATGTTCTTAATCAGTACAACTTTAGTTCTACATTTTGGAATGCACAACAACTCAACAGGTAATTAGTGCTATGACTTTATGTCTACATTTATTAAATAGCTGGGAAGAATAAGAGTTAAATGTACCACAAAAGAAAATATGAAACGTTTACTACACGTTGCTTCAAGAAACATCTAGGTGTCTCACTGATTGACCATCTTCTCAGCTGCTTTTGAACTAAGGACATTGGGTTGATTAACCACTCAATATTCAATTATATTTTATATGCTGGCCACTGATAAAATTTTTAATGATTTTATCCTTTATTATTATAATTGAATATTTTCCATTCACTTTGGGACAGTTTAGTCACTTCCATACTACGCTGACCAAATACACACGTGTCGAGGTAGACTATGAAATTCGATATATCTGTTGTATTTGTATTGTAATTGCAGCTTTGTGTTTGTTTTTCTGTGGGTATGTATAAATGTCTCATTTATTTCCCTCAGTTTGCTTTGCTGATGAGGAAAAGTCATTAGACTAATCCAGAAATTGATCAATCCAAGGCTATCTGAATTATTTTATGAATTTCTGTCAGCCTTGTGAGTGGATTTGGTAGACAGAAACTGAAAAAAGCTCGTCGTATCTATGTGTATATATATATGTATGTATGTGTATATGTTGTGTATCTGTGTTTGTCCCACCAACATCGCTTGACAACTGATGCTGGTGTGTTTAGGTCCCCTTAACTTAGCGGTTCGGCAAAAGTGACCGATAGAATAAGTACCAGGCTTACAAAGAATAAGTCCTGGGGTCGATTTGATTTGACTAAAGGCGGTACTCCAGCATGACTGAAACAAGTAAAAGAATAAAAGAATATATATACACAACAACTTTTGCCATGATGAGAAGTTGGGGGTATAAAATCTATCTGGATCAGTTAAAGAAAGTCGCTCAAATCTCTTGTGAATTAACTTGGGATCCCTTGATAATGATGTACAACCTTCATTTAACTAAGGTATTTTTGGCCTGGTGAATAGCTAGTGGAGTGTCCCTCATTAAGTAAATATTACTTCCAAGTTTCTGTTAGCTAGGAAACATATGTTGCCTGGATTTTACCAGCTCTTTTACTACAATTTGGATTTTTATTTGCATACAAAACAATCCTAGTTGCTAACCGTGTACTATAAAATAACTTTTTTCGACTTATCAAACTTTGATATGGGAGAAACCTACAACCTTCTATGCTAATAAACTACTTTAGTTCTTGGAAGTTGTTTTTTATACCTTCCATGGGCTGCCTGAAACTTACTAACGTCCTACACATGGATCTTTGGATCTTACCTTTACATATATATATATATATATATATATATGCAAGTACAGAATAATAATATAGATTTAGTCAAAAGATTAAATGTGGTACTTAAAATGTTTGAGGCACCAGAATTTGGTAGGGTAAAAACCAAAAACAAAATCAAGAGATCTGGTGAATAAAATTTGAAGAAAAGCAACAAAAATTCAATAGGTTATAGCAATACGTGTGTTTCGTACAAACTTCATTTATTCATGTAGTGAGAACACTACATAAAATGTACAATGAAAATGTACTTTCTAAAATGAAATTCCGTTATGCAGCTGAGGAGTACATTTTCATTGTACATTTTATGTAGTGTTCTCACTACATGAATGAATGAAATTTGTACGAAATGTACGTACTGCTATAACCTATTGAATTTTTGTTGCTTTTCTTCAAATTTTATATGCAAGTATGTATGTATGTATGCATGCATGTATGTATGCATGCATGTATGTATCTATATATACATACACATATATATATCTATATATACATACATACATACATATATATATATATGTAGGAGAGTATTGTAGTTTGCTTGAAGCATTGAGTATTGTTTGTAACGAATAAAAAGTTTTGAATGGTACAACAATGCACTATAATACCAAAAATGGACTAAATTACTAATAACTAAATTACAACAGGTATATAGTCCATTTTTTGTATTATAGTGCATTGTTGTACCATTCAAAACTTTTTATTCTTTATATATATTTATATATATTTATATATAATTCCAAAATTACAACAAAATATGATTTTACATATATGTAATCCTAATACTTATTCCCTCGGTCCATTTAGCCGAACCTGTAAGTTATGAGGGACGTAAACAGACCAATAGCAATTGTCAAACGATGATAGAGTGACAAACACAGACACACAAACACACACACACACACTTACACACACACACACACACACACACACACACACACACACACGACAGGCTTCTTTCAGTTTCCATCTACCAAATCCACTCACAAGCTTTTGGTTGGCCCAAGGCTAAAGTAGAAGACTGATTGTGAAGTCCAAGGCTTTAGTAGAAGACTGATTGTGAAGCAATAGGAGACAAATACAAACACACACGTGCATATTCATGTACACATGCATAGAGACACTCACACACATGATGGGCTTCTGCATAGTTTCCCTCTACCAAATTCACTTACAAGCCATTGGTTGGCTTCAGGTTATAATACTAGACACTTGCTCAAAGTGTCACACTGTGGGACTGAAACTCAAATCATGTGGCTATGAAGTGAACTGCTTAATAGCACAGCTCTGCCTGCAGCTATGTGTATATACGTACACACACACACACACACATATATATACATACATATATACATACATACATACAACCATGCATGCGCATGCACACACACACACACACACACAGATTAGTGCATATGTGCACATATGTAGACATACACACATGCATGCATATGTGCATAGATACAAGCATGCATACACACACATCCACATACATACATATGTACATACATGAGCAACAATGATCCTTTCAAATCTTACTTGCATAGAAAGTGGATGTGAAACAATGATGATGATAATGACCACGATGATGATGATGGTGGTGGTGGTAACAACATGCATGCACACACATACACATGCATTACACATACACACATGCATGTGTGTGCAAGCACACACATATGCATGCACATACACACACATACACACATGCTCAAATACACACACACACACAACAGCTTCAAATATAGATTTCAGATAATATATGTGTGTGCATGTCTGTGTGTGTGTTGTTTTGCTGCTAAGTATTTTTACAATGACATCTTTTTCCCATTAACAGATATTAGTGAAGTATTTTCTAATATATTATTGCCAGTGTCACGTTACTGAGGATTGCCTCTTTGGATTACCTGGTGGCATATATCTTACAATAAGTTCCGTAAAGTCTCCGTACATCTCTCTTTTTCTTTGTTTACTTTCTGTCTTCACATCTTCTGACTCCAATAAGATAATTATTTACTGATTAGCAGACATATATGTAGTTGCCTTTACTGTGTTCCAGACCTAATTTCTTTGAAGTACTCAGTAATAATGATTATGATGTCGTTGATGATGTTGACAATACTGAGAATCTAGCTGAACAGACATCATCAAGCAGCTATGTCATTTACTCTGTTGCCTTTAGCCGTTTTCCCAGTAATATTATCTTGTATTGTGGCACTGAAACAGAAAGAATTGTGTGTCATTCTGTGTGACTGTTGAAACATATATTCAGTAGGTGTTGAAATTTCTTTTTAAAATCAAATTGGTCCTAGCTTTGATCTCACAATACAGCACATTGTGGAAGTGTCTTCTATGGTAAGCTTGAGGTGACACTAATCCCCCCCCCCCACCATCATTTAGCATTTGTTTTCTACGCTGGCGTGGGCTAGACAGTTCGACTTGGACTGATAAGCTGGAGAACTGCCTCAAGTTCCAGTCTGTTTTCGTTTGGTTTCTCCAGCTGAATGCCCTTCCTAATACCAATCCCTCAAAGAGTGTAGGGGGTGCCTTTTACATATCACCAGCGTGGGTGTCTTTTACATATCACTGATGCGAGTGCCTTCTTTGTGTCACTGGCACTGGCCACAACTATGATTACACTTGACTTGGTGTGTCTTCTCAAGCACAACAAATTACCAAAGATCTCAATCACTTGTCATCACCCCCGTAAGACTCAACATCCAAAAATAAGTGAAATTATGTAGTTGGAAACTGTGTGGAAGCCCATCTGATGAACTGATAAGTCATGGTTTGTACTCCCGTATCTTAATTAGTCTCAGAAAGATTATGAGCACTGTGCTTCTACTGGCAACGTCATAATATACTATTGTGAAGGCTAGTTAATAACAATAGTACATGACATTCACTTATATTCTCAATTCAAACCTCACCATGTTCTAGTGTTTTTGTCATCCTTCTGGAGTTGACAAAATATGTCTCAGTCAGGGCCAGATTAGACTTAGTGGCCCATATTGACCCATTCATAAGTCTGGTTCTGGTGCCTGTCAAGTATTAAGGTCTAGAAAGTCACTGTCCTCCAATTTCAGATTTGCTTTCCTTATAGCAAAGAGAGAAATGGCACTGCAGATTTTGGTTTTACTCTTTACAATTCGTTTTGCTATGTTTTTATGGATAGAATATTCTGCAACAGTAATCCTGCTTTTGGTTTTCCTACTAACAATGCAGCAAAAGTAGAGCATGTTTTTTTGTGCGTTACACAGTTTATAACAAAAAAAAATTTTGCACCTTACAAAATGCAGAATGTGAATGTTTTGTAAGATATGAGCTTATGACCATATTGTCAGTAGACTAGCACCATAACCTCACATCTACCACATAACCACATACATACATACATACATACATACATACATACATACATACATACATACATACATACATGAATAAATTGTGTGTGTGGTATCTGTGTAGGTTAATACTATAATACATTAAATGACATTGGAATACTGTGATATACTGTAGTACGATCAAAGTAATTATTGACTACAATTTTCTGTATGACTGTAGATCCCTGCAATTCTTTGTGTGAATTATTGTAGCATATCATACAGCTAGGGCATATAGTAGTATACAGTGTGACATAATGATGTCCAGTTTCATTTCCTTATAGTATTGTGATATATAGTAAAATTCAGTGTTTGGTAGTTAAACAGTCTATACATATCCATGTCAGATTGTATGGCAACATACTTCTGTAATATATTGTATGACAAAAAGATATCCAGCTTCCTTTCTCAAGAGTATATTATTGCAGTATACAGTAACATTCAATGTTTTGTAGAAAAATACTCCATACATATCCATATCAGACTGTATGGCAACATACATCTATGGTATATAGTGTGACATATATATCCAGCCTCATTTTTTGAGAGTATCTTATTGCTGTATGCAGTAGTATTCAATGTTCAGTGGGAAAATACTCTCTACATACTCATGTCAAACAGTATGACAACATACTTCTGTGGTATAGTGTGTGTTTGGAGGTTAAGTGTGTTATAGGGGGATTCTATCATACAGTCTACTTCAGAGTAATGTTTTGCTGAAAAATCTAGGAAATTCATTGTCAAGCTATTAATGGAGAAGTTCTAAATTCATTATGCTAAAATACTGTCTTTTCTGAGATGTAGATTAGGATTATGGTGTAGTTGAGAAATATATCTCACCAAAACCTCCAGATGTTTATGGCTGTTTTCCATTCTAATCCTTTACTTTACGGAATTGAATTGTGCCGACTCTTAGAATAGAAAAGATACAATAGAATAGAATAGATACCTAGATGATTAGAAAGTTAGTCAAATCTGTACATACACATATGTATACATATACTCCTATATGCACACACTCACACAAATACACACAACACACACACATGAGTGAAAGAAATATAAACACAGACAAACATATGAACATATACACAGGTATACACATTTCAAAAGTTATGTTGTTTTGTTATTAAAAGCATCTGAACAATAAACACAAGCAAAATTACATACAGCTATTTGATGTGTATTTGTGTATGTAAAAGTATAGTAAAAGACAGAAGGGGAAAGAATGAGAGATATATTACTTTATATCACTAATGCTCTCAAATAAGTCATGCAAGTTAAATCCTTCATGTTCCTGTCTTCTATGAATCTTAAAGTCTAACTGTGTTCAAAATCCTCTGTATACTGGTATAATATATTTGTTTGATGAGTGTGTGTGCCTCTGTGTGTGTGCCTCTGTGTGTGTGCATATTATTTTGTTGCAAGAATGTATTGATAGTGACTTCGAAGCTTTGGCCAGCTAAGCCATCATTGGACTGTAATGCTTTGAATTAATCTTGGCTTTATAAAGTCTCTATTGAGATGAAATTCTCTTCTAGGGTTTGTGAGGTTCAGTTGACTGGTAATTAAGTTGTAGGCTGGGTTGTGATGGAAAGGTGTTGTGGAGAAATTCTTATTGATTAATTTTGGGATTATGTTATTGTTCAGAATTTATTCATGCATGTAGAACTTTGTAAACATGTGTATATATTTATGTATGTCAGTTTATATATATGTAAATGTAGATATATATTATATAGACACACACACACATACATATTCTTTTATTCTTTTACTTGTTTCAGTCATTTGACTGTGGCCATGCTGGAGCACCGCCTGTTTTTTAGTCGAGCAATTTGACCCCAGGACTTATTCTTTGTAAGACTAGTACTTATTCTATTGGTGTCTTTTTGCCGAACCACTAAGTTATGAGGATGTAAACACACCAGCATCGGTTGTCAAGCGATGTTGGAGGGACAAGTACAGACACACAAACATATACACACACACATATATATACATATATCCGACAGGCTTCTTTCAGTTTCTGTCTACCAAATCCACTCACAAGGCTTTGACCGGCCTGAGGCTATAGTAGAAGACACTTACCCAAGGTGCCATGCAGTGGGACTGAACTCGGAACCATGTGGCTGGTAAGCAAGCTACCTACCACATAGCCACTCATATATTTATGATATATGTGTATATATGTATCTGTG
>NC_068984.1:60392521-60400123 GCF_001194135.2 Octopus bimaculoides
CTTGAAAGTGATTGTTCATTGGTTTTATCTTTTTATTAATTGTGAATGTAATATAAAAATTACATAGCAATGAACTTGCTTTGTACACTGAGCTATAGAAAATGATGATGTGCCATAAACGTCAAACAATTTTGAATAAGTTCTCCATCCTTCAAGTAGATGTTGATGATGATAAACAATAAGATAGAAGAAAGTATCCCTCAACCTTCCAAGAATTCTCATTCTACCACCGCCGCCGCCACCACCACTGCTGCCACCGCCGCCACTACCACCACCACCACCACTACGCCCCCTCACAATGGTCAATATCTTTTGTACCAAGAATGTACCCTATTATGATATTACCATTCTTATTTATTCCCTGACGTATTTCTCTTCAAATATTTTTACATATGTTCATATTGTATTGTTTTTGTTTAGACATCATTATTTTCATGCATAAAAATGGTTGCAACCCTGGTTTAAAAATTTTTTTATTGTATTTTATTTTATTTTATTTTATTTTATTTTTTTGTATTTTTTGGGGAAAAAAGTCGTTGGAATGCATTACCACTTTCAAAACATGAAAATCAGTGGGTGGTGGTTTTCACATTTTGAAAAGATTATCAGAAATATATTACTTCCAGAACATGTGGGAGATCCCTGCAGTTCTGTATGTTCTATTGGAACCTTAAACATCTGAAGGTGATTGTCATATCTACACCATTTGTGTCTTACATTGTAAATGAAAGATTTTAGTAGCAGTTGTTGTTATTATGCCATTACAAGGTAGCGAAATGGCAGAATCATTAGTAATCTGGGAAAAATGCTTAGCAGCATTTTGTCCATTCTTATGAGGTTGTTTTTGCTGCTCATCCTCTTGGGGATGAGAAAATAAGTACCAGTTAAACACGGGGGTCAATGAAATCAACTTACCCCCTCCCACAAACTTGCTGGCCTTGTGCCAAGATTTGAAACCATTATTATTATTATTATTATTATTATTATTATTATTATTATTATTATTATTATTATTATTATTATTATCATCATCATCATTATAATCATTATTTCTCTTTATCACAGATTTTGTTGGAGACTCCTGGAGTCTTACATGTATAGTAAGCTTGCTACCTGCAGTCTTCGGTACCATGATATCCATTCTTTTCAGCTATCTAATACTTTCCTGATTATTCTGGCCGTGCCAAGGAGGCAAACCTTTTGTAACAGTTCTACTGAGCACTCAATGCCAATTTCCTTTATATTCCGCTTGATACTGTTCCCAAGGACCCAACAACAATTGGCACAGTCTTCACCTTCTTCATTTTCCATGGCCGGGCTATTTTGTACTTAAAAGGGTTGTATTTATCTATCTTTTCACCTTCCTTCACAGCTATTCGTGGGTCAAAAGGGCATGCAACATCAACTATACAGCATATGTGGTGGATCTTGTCCACCAACACTAGGTCTGGTCTGTTATGATCTAGCACCTGATCTGGATTGGGAAATCTCTGAGGATTTTGCTAGTCTCCGACTCCACCACTCTCTGGTGTTTGTGCTCATACCACGTCTTGTCTCTCTCTCTAGCCTCCACTTTTTGCACAGTTTCCAATGTAGCACTTTTGCTATCTGATCATATTGCCACAACTTGTAGTGGTTTTGAGCAAATCTAGGCCATTTGTTCATGATATGAGCAGTGGTTTCATCCACTCTATTGCAGATGTGGCAAAGTAGAGACACTTGCTCATTCGTAAGGCTGACCCTCCAGTTCATGACTAAAGCTTGATCTTGTGCTGCCAGTATAGTGCACTCAGTCTCTTTTTTAGTGTTGTTGTTGTTATCATTATTATTATTATTATTATTATTATTATTATTATTATTATTATTATTATTATTATTGTTATTATTATTAAGGCATTTTGTGAGTCTTTACACTTTGAGTTCAATTTCCACCGACGTCAACTTTGCATTTTATTCCTTTCAGGGTCTATAAAATAAGTACCAGTTGTAAGGTAAGGTCAATGAAAATGACTTACCCCCTCCTACAATCGTGTTGGTCTTGTGCCAAAATTTGTAACCATTATTATGCTATTGCAAGCTGCGCATCATGGAATGTGTGAGATTCTTATTTCCATATCATTGGAGACATGAAATGTTTGCCTTGTTGGCATCCAAGTTCCTTTCAGCAAACACTAAATAGTTTGGTCATGGTATCTGATATTAGTTTGTCATTAAGATGTGCTATCTTTGTTTTAATTTTTATTTAATGATATTGTTGCTATTACAGCTTCTATAACCTGTTGCTTGCTGTCTTTTTATTTTTCTATTTAAAATAGTTGTTTCATAAACTAATGTTTTGTTTTGTGCTCTGTAATATATTATTTTGCAAAGGGTATTTTTTTTTATAGTACTTTGTAATGGCTCTTTACTGTAGAAGCATTCTCAGGCAGTAAGAGTGCGTGTTACTTGTATGTCTTATCTAAGATTACAGTCATGAAGTATACGACTTTCATGTTTACATCTCAATTTATAAATTACAATAGTCCTCAGGTTAAGTTGTTCAGACATTGAAAGACTTTTGCTTTGTAGTTCTTATGAAGAGCTTTTTATGTATACATATATTATTTTTTGTTTTTGTAATATATTATTAATGCTAATTTATCATTGGGCGTGTGTTTCATGTTGTAACCTGTCTGATGAGGTTTTTAATAACAAGTTCATTATTTGTTTTGTAATTTGTGAACATTTCATTCATACTTCACCTTTAATCTTTTACTTGCTTCAGTCATTAGACTGTGGCTATGCTGGGGCACTGTCTTGAAAGATTAAGTTGAGCAACTAACCCTAGTAGAAATTTTTGTAAGTCCAGTATTTATTCTGTCAGTCTCTTTTGCCAAACTATTAAGTTAGAGGGACATAAACAAACCAGCACCAGTTAGCAAGTGATGGGAGCAGGGACAGGCATAAACACAAGGACACACACACATACATATATATATATATATATATATATATATATATATATATATAATCAGAAATCGAAATCGAACTAAATTCGACGACTGGCACCCATGCCAATGTCGTCTCCTTCATTGGACACAAAACTCGGCTTGTGAAGACTTGTTGGGGCAAGCGAAAGTGAAATCGTGATGGCACCTGTGCCCAGCGTCACCTTCCTGGCACGTGTAAAGACATTTGTGCGAGATCATGCCAGTGCCGCTGGACTGGCTCCTGTGCAGGTGGCACGTAAAATACACCATTTTGAGCGTGGCCATTGCCAGTACCACCTGACTGGCCTTCGTGCCGGTGGCACGTAAAAGCACCCACTACACTCTTGGAGTGGTTGGTGTTACAAAATGCATCCAGCTGTAGAAACTCTGCCAAATCAGATTGGAGCCTGGTGTAGCCATCTGGTTCACCAGTCCTCAGTCAAATCGTCCAACCCATGCTAGCATAGAAAGCGGATGTTAAACGATGATGATGATGATGATATATCATATAAGACATTTTAAATGTGACAGATCTGAGCATCTATCAACATTTCATTGATCTCATTCGGGTCATTAGGTCAATGTAACAACACTAGAAGTCAAGCCTCTACTCCATGCATTTCTCTTGTAGTTGATGTATGGAAAATATCATGTCATTGATTCCTCATCCAGCATGAAAACTGATCGAGACTCCAAGAAGGAATATCTCGATGTTTTGAATGATCCCTTCATAAATGGTTCTACTCAATATTACTCCCTACTATATATTTTCCATGCAGGGTGTAGAGGTATCCTGAGAATTATTACATATGTCTTTACTATCTTTTAGTTTTTTCAGAGCAACACCTTCAGCAATGCACTCCTCAAATCTTGAGAAACTGTATCTGTTAACTCTGCTGGTAACAAAAGGGTTCTCTCCCAGAGTAAAAGGTAGGTTTATGATACCTGTGTATGAACTGAATGCAAAGAAACTGTGAAAACTAAAGAGAAATCAAACAAGTATGCTCTGTTGCATGTGCAATGTTAGTGGGCATGATCGATGGAATAGAAATGTTCATAAGCACAGGAATGAAATTTACTTAAGGGGTACAAGCCCAGATCCAACATTTTTTACAAACATGGTCGATTTTTTTCAGTCTTAATATCAAAATAAACACAAATATAATAATAATAATAATAATAATAATAATAATAATAATAATAATAATAATAATCATAACAATAATAATGATGATGATGATGATGATGATAATAGAAAGCTGCTAACAATGCATAGAGCCCATCATCCACGTGCAGACACTAATCACCTATACATGAAGAGAGCAAATGAAGGAAGGGGACTGATAAGTGTGGAAGACTGCATGCATATTGAACTCGAGAGTTTAATGAGTTACCTAGCCCAAAGTAAGGAAACCTTGCTAGTGACAGTTAGGAATGAGGGAATATTGAGAGCAGAGAAAAAAAAGGGAAAAAAAAGGAAGAAGTACAAAAAGGATGTGACGAAAAATTACACAAGAAGGGACTACACAGTCAATTCCATGTAGCCACAACAGAAGTTGCTGGAAAAAATAGGTGGGATTGGCTGATGAAAGGAATCTTAAGAAAAGAAACTGAAAGCACTATACTCTGCAGTGCAGGACCAAGCTTGGCCATGAACTGGAGGGTCAACCTTATGAATGAGCAAGTGTCTCTGCTGTGCTGCATCTACAACAGAGTGGATGAAACCACTGCCCATATCATGAATGAATGTCCTAAGCTTGCTCAAAACCACTACAAGTTGTGGCAATATGACCAGATAACAAAAGTGTTATATTGGAAACTGTGTGAAAAGTGGGGACTAGGGAGAAGCAAAACATGGTAAAATCCTCTCAGCTTTCCGAATCCAAAGAGATCAGGTGCTAGAGCATATCAGACCGGACCTAGTGGTGGTGGACAAGATGCACCATGTGTGCTGTATAGTTGATGCTGCATGCTCCTTTGATCCATGAATAGTCAAGAAGGAAGGCAAAAAGATAGATAGATACAACCCTCTTAAGTACTAAATAGCCCGGCTATGGAAAATGAAGAAGGTGAAGACTGTGCCAATTGTTGTTTGGTCGCTGGGAACAAAATCAGAAGGCATCAAGAAGAATATAAAGGAAATTGGAATAGAGTGCCCAGTAGAACTGTTACAAAAAGTTTGCCTCCTTGGCATGGCCAGAATAATCGGAAAAGTATTAGCTAGCTGAAAAGAGTGAATAGCATGGTACTGTAGGCTGCAGGATGTAAGCTCGCTACACATGCAAGACTCCAGGAGCTCCAACAAAACCTGTGATAAAGAGATAATGATAATAATAATAATAATAATAATAATAATAATAATTAGGAAAGTTAAGATGTGTTACCATTGTGGGAAGAAAGGCTCATCATTGAACCATCTGTTTATGGATGACCTGAAATTGTTTGCGAAATCTGAAAATCAGATAGATTCCTTAACAGAAACAGTCCATTAAATGATGATGACGATGGCAACGACGTATGTTCATGCACACATATGCACATACATGCATACACGCACACACACTGCTATGAATAGACATACATCCTCACATACATAGATAAACATTATTGTGATCATCATTTAAAGTTCACTTTTCCATGCTTTCATGGGCTGGATACAATTTGTTGAGGCAGATTTTCCACAGCCACTTGCCCTTTCTGTTGCCAAGCCTCATCTTTTTCCAAGTAAGATAATATTTCCCCCAGACCAGACATGTTTTCACGGAAGACTAGAAATGCAGGACACTCCTTGCAAGATTGTAACATGCATTTATAACTATTACATGAGATCAGATTTTGGATACAGTATCTCTCTCTCTCTCTCTCTCTTTCACACACACACACACACACACACATGATGGGCTCCTTTTAGATCTTGTCTACCAAATCCACTCTCAAGGTTTTGGTCTGCTCATGGCTATAGAAGAAGACACTTGCCCTAAGAATTCTGCAGCAGGACTGAACCTGAGACTGTGTGATTGAGAAGCAAACTTCTTACCACACAGACTTCCCTGTGCCTATCCTCATATATATTTTAATATTTTCACACATGCATAATATTGATGTATATATGTTTGTATGTATGTATGTATGTATGTATGTATGTATGTATGTATGTATGTATGTATGTACACACACACACACACACACACGCACATATATTTATATGTATGTATTTATGTGTACATTTAAGTGGTTAAATGCAGTAGAGGAATAGACAGGCTTGGCATGTGATGTTTTCTTTGATAAATAATAAATATAGCATTCTTTAAAAAAATTAGCAGCTATGTTGATTGATAAACATTATCAATAAATGAATAGTTCTTCACTTCAGATAGCAGAAATCTTAACTGTAATGCAGAAAACACCTCAGTGCCATCTCGTATTACCCCAGTAATAAATAAATAGAAAACTAACAACAAACAAATAGAAAACTAAGTTCAAAATCAAGTTCTTGAAATGTTTTTGAATTCAATATTTTTAATTCTTTGACATGAAGAAAATGGTTTTAGAAAGGAGTATTTTCCAATCTTTAGAACTGGAAATAACTATTCAAATTCTATCAGATGTGTTGTGATAAAGCCAGAGGAGTGACTTAAAACATATAGTAACTTGGAACTAATAAATGTGCCACTATACAGTTGCATGACTTACTAGAAATGCTGCTTGCTGGCACTCCGTCACTTACAACGTCGAGTGTTCCAGTTGATCCAATCAACGGAACAGCCTGCTCGTGAAATTAACGTGCAAGTGGCTGAGCACTCCACAGACACGTAGTTTTTGGGGATATTCTGCATGACACGGTGTGACAAGGCTGACCCTTTGAATTACAGGCACAGCAGAAACAGGAAGTAAGAGTGAGAGAAAGTTGTGGTGGAAGAGTACAGCAGGTTTCGCCACCATCCCCTGCCGGAGCCTCGTGGAGCTTTAGGTGTTTTCGCTCAATAAACACTCACAACGCCTGGTCTGGGAATCAAAACAGTGATCCTATGACTGCGAGTCCGCTGCCCTAACCACTGGGCCATTGCACCTCCACACTAGAAATGAGAGTGAGTGAATAACTCTCAAATCACATCCATGACCATTCTGCTTGCTCAGGGATATCTGGCACTCTGTCGTTTATGACAACAAGGGTTCCAGTTGATTCACTGAATGAAACAGCCTGCTCATGAAATTAATGTGCAAGTGGCTGAGCCCTCCACAGAGATGCATACCCTTAATGTAGTCCTCAGGGAGACTAAGTGTGATACAGGATGTTACAAGATGTAAACCCTTTGAGTTACAGGCAGAACTCAGTTTTGCCAGCTGAGTGGACTGGAACAACATGAAATAAAGTGTCTTGCTCAAAGATACGACACTCCACTAGGAATTGAACTCACGACCTTATGCTCATGAGCCGAATACCCTAACCACTAAGTCACACTGCTATACCTGTGTGTATATGCACACGTCCATGCACATATGTTTGTGTGTAAATATATATAGTGTGTATGTGTGTGTGTGTGTGCGTGCATATGTATGTATGTGTCTATATATAAATATATATATATATATATATATATATATATAAAGTATGTATGTGTATGTGTATATA
>NC_068984.1:60400133-60404415 GCF_001194135.2 Octopus bimaculoides
GTATATATGTGTGTGTGTGTGTGCATTGCCTTGTGTGTGTATATGTGCATATCGATTGAGCTGTTGTATCTGCAGACAAACTCAGCAAAAGTTGTTTGACTAATTCTTCTTGCATCAGAATTTTACATCAGACATTTTCTCTGCAGTTTTCATAACAGAAAAGCAATGTTTGTTGTGTCATGTTCTGGCACTAAACCAAATTGTTTATGCTGTTGATATTAATTTCATTTCGATCCTGAATCACATTGATCATTTTCCGTAACTCTTATATTCCTTTGCCAATTAGTTTCCAAAACTTCTGTAATTTCCTCCCCCGAGAATAACCAGCTATAAATCTCATTTTAATCTTCAATGGGACATCCTTGTCATTCAGTAGTTGTCAGGTTAAGGTGCCAGACCGCAAATCAATATGATTAGGGACTTTTAAACTAGCTTATAGCTATTTGTAAGCCTTCTGAGATATTCATTTGTAAACATATTTGCTCAAATTGTTTGTATGTGTTTAGAAGAATTGTAATACTCAACAAAGATACACAGCTTCTATGAAAGAGAGTTGTCTCCCATTCCTACAACTTGGTGGCATGTTTTAAAATACACCACATCTTATATAGATACTGGAGTGTTATCTATTTGTTAATAATTTTTTATCATGTCATAGGTGTAGACATGACTGTGTGGTTATGAAGCACATTTTGCAACCATGTGGTTTTGGTTTCAGTCCCATTGTGTGGCACCTGGATAAAGTGTCTTCTAGTGCAGCCCCAAGCTGAGCAATACTTTGTGATTGAATTTGGTAGATGAAACTGTTGGAGCTTATTGTGTAATCTATATATGTATGTATATCTATATATGTATATCTATATATGTATATCTATATATGTATGTGTGTCTCAGTTTGTGTTTGCCCCACCAACTACGGGACAACTGCTGTTGATTTGCTTACATCCCTATAACTTAGTGGTTCAGCAGTTAAGAGCAATAGAATAAAGTAGCAAGAGTTAATTTGTTTGATTAAATCTTTCAAGACTGTACTCCAGCAAGGCCACAATCTAATAAATAAAACAAATAATAAAAGATAATATATTTCATAGAATAAACATCATCTAGTTTTTCTCTGTCCATTCTTTATTTCTTCTAAAACAGAAATGTTCTGGAAGACAGCTAAATTCAAAACATTAACTTTCTTTTGTGATTGTCTGGCTAACTTCAACAACCCTGTGTCTGTATACAACCATTGAGCATTATCTTTAATATACCATTTTGAAGATAAATAAATTACTAAAATATATATCATGTTGCTTTCTTAATCAGGAACCTCTTACTGTAAGCTTTTATAGTTTTCTAGTATATCTTAACAACAAAAAAATTATCTCTTTACCTTTCTGTCTGTCTTTCTCTCTGGCTGTTCATCCACCCATCTATCCATCTGTGTGTATGTCTGCCTGCTAATTTATATATTATCTTTTGGCTGTTGAATTCTAAATCTCTAATACACAGATCTGTTACTGGTTGTCTGTGGACATAGATCTCTCCCTACTCCTCTTATTTTGAGAATTTTCTTCCCTATCCTTTTCCTAATATAACAGGTCAGGTGTGCCATGTCTTTGTGCTAAGCCTAACCATTTTTGATTGTTTCCACCAACTGAAAGATCAATATAGAAACAAAAATCAAAAAAGGACTTGACAAATATGTAGTCTTCTATAGGTTAACCTGTCACTTGTAAGGCTATGGGAGGATTTCTTCTTACTAGAACTTCCAAGAGTAATATTTCTGCTTTCATTTGACCCTGAAGCAACTGCAACTTCTTCCTTCCTTCCTCACATCAACCTCTTTGTTTTTGGAATACTGGCAACTGGAACTACCATACATGATTACACGGTTGTACATAGTATCATTGATGACAATGATGATGACGATGATGACAGTTCTGGTGGTGGTGAAGGAAAAGAATAACTGCTAATAATTTGCTCTCATTCTGGTTGCTATTGTTGTCTGATACCCAGGTCACCTCTGATTGAGAAGGCCTATGGCATGGCATGTATGCATGCAAATAGTTTGTTGAACACCTTGGCATGATCCACATATTTAATGCTCCACACATATCTTGCTTTTTCCTAGCTGAGAATCACAGTTCTTATGCTGACATGCAGTGAAGGATTGTATGAAATGCATTCTGTTTTTCTACATCTGATTCCAGTGGTGATCTTAACAGAGACGAGGAAGGTGGACTTGGTTGGAATATGTTAATTACTGTCTCTTTATATTCAACATTGGTGTTGTTCATCTCAATACAGTGAGACTAATGAAGCTAGAGCTATTCCTGTATGTATGAGGAGGTGCTGGAAAGTTCCTGGCTTTAAGGGTGTTGTGAAAGGCCTGGTTGAAGGCCCAGCATTCCGATCCCTTATAAAGGGCTTAGAAAAACTGAAGGACCACTGCAATAAGCATGTGAATCTGAGTGGGGAATATATTGAATAAAATCATAATTAACTGATCCTCCTGTATTTTCTTTTATCCAAAGCCAGGGACTTTTCAGTGCCTTATTGTATATATTTTTTAATGATTCTCTGCACTGAAAGGAAGAGACAGCATTGTAACATTATAGCTGCTGTTGTATTGTTTTGACATATTGTGTGTATGATATTGTATGTATGAATTTTTGGAGATGATTACTCATGTAGTAGAAGAGACTGTGTGGGTTGGATGCTGCTGTGTTCTGGTGATTTGCCATCTGTTTTACTTGAATATGCATATGTTTATGGAGCTAGTCAATTAACGAAGTATTTGATTGGATTTTTAGGATATAAACATCCCATCATTATTGTGCATGGTGTTTTTGTCAGAAATCTATGTTGGATATTGGGTTATCAATGCAAAGGTCTTGAGTTCAAAAAGAAAAAAAGAAAAAAAAATTAAAATTCTGAATGCATTCTACAGCATATTTGGACAGTGCATTTAATGCTGTATGCCTTGGCTCAATTAGCTGTCAAATCATTTGAGATGATTTGGAAAACCTTGACTGAAAGGTCAACCATAATGCATATTGATGTGCAAAGAATCTCCATAAGGCTCTCATAAAAGATAATGTGCATTGAAGGAAAGAATAATGTATTCTAAAAAGCAAAATGTTGATATTTTCTAGGATATTAAAAACCAAAATAAAGGAAAATAATGTCGGATATTGAACATTGAAATATAGATGTAAACTGTTTGGAAGTATTATCATTATAGACTGTCATTAATTCAGACATTTTAATTGGAAAAAAGAATCATCTTTGACACCTCTTCATGTCAGAATAACATGAGGGAACTCCACCCAAAAGAAAATAACAATTAATTAATCTCAGAAAGTTTCCTTGATATTAAAAGTATTTGACTTTCTAGAATTTTAAAAAAACAATGATTATAGTGATGAATGCAATAACAACAACAACAACAACAACAACAACAACAACAACAACAACAACAACAATAATAATAATAATAATAATAATAATAATGAGAAGAAGAAAGGAGGAGAGAGAAAAACTAGGAAGAAATTCAATATGGAGGATGTCATCATAGAGCAGGAGTAGCAAGATTGTTTTTACCTATAAAGGAAAGTGGTAGAGGTTTAATATCATAAGGAGACTGTGCAGAGTTAGCTATGGTAGAAATAACCTCCTATGTAATAGTGTGGACATTTTATTGAGCTGCTAGTATAACAGTAGGAGAGAGGGAAACCAAGAGGCCAAATGTAGTTAAAAACCAGAAAAAAAGAAGCAAGTTTATCTGACTGGCAAGAGAAGACATTGTATTTCCAAAGATAGTTGCTGAAAATAGTAATATAGAGACATGGTTACAGTTGCAGAAAGGAAGGCTGAAAAGGGTAAGTTTGTTAGTGGCAGCACAAGATCAGGCATCAAAGACTTACTGGATAAAGGATCATTTCTCTGTGTTTACTTGTCCTGTTTTCCGTTTTTCTTGTTGTTTATGTATTTCATGTTGTTTGAACTGTTGGTGATGTCCTGTACCCATATATGCATGTATATATATTTATATACGATATGCAGCGTGGAATTTTGTCAGTGAACAGGTCGCGGTCTCAAAGCGACAAAAATATTTTAGCAAATTAAATTTTAATGTTGAAGTGAACCTAACGGTATTTGTGTGTTTCTTAAATGGCTTATAAACACCTTCCACGCTGCAATTGTTTTTGTTCCAGCACACATTCTCAGATCAGGTCGCTTGCTATGCAAGTACATCTCCGTAATACTGTATATTATTTACTATTTATTATAT
>NC_068984.1:60404636-60405651 GCF_001194135.2 Octopus bimaculoides
TGGTAGACAGAAACTGAAAGAAGCTCGTCGTATATATGTATATATATGTGTATGTATGTGTTTGTGTTTCTGTGTTTGTCCCCATAACATCGCTTGACAACCGATGGTGGTGTGTTTACATCCTCGTAACTTAGCAGTTCAGCAAAAGAGACCGATAGAATAAGTACTAGGCTTCCAAAGAATAAGTCCTGGGGTCTATTTGCTCGACTAAAGGTGGTGCTCCAGCATGGCCACAGTCAAATGACTGAAACAAGTAAAGAATATACCAAACTAGTTTCAATAATTTTGTGCTTATCACTGATACAAATATATATGAAAAAAAAAGGGGGTTTAGGAGAGTTTAACATTACAAAGTGAAAATTGGTCGAAAATGTTCAAACCATCATATGTTCAAATATTCACAGAAATTTCAATAAGCTTCAGAGGTATGGATAGTAATATCATTACAAATGTACATTATTGAAAGTTCAGTCATATTGAATTTTTATAAAATAAGTGGAGAAGAAAGAGAAAAAGGTGGAGAGAAAGAAAAACAATTTTCTTTTTACAATTTCTGTCGTGGTTCAAGTAGTTCTTGTTTTTCAGTTTCACTTGACTGGTCTCTTCACCTTTCATGGATTGGTGTAATTGGAAAATACTTTGGGTTCAAGTTTTTAGTATATATATGTTTTTATGGAAAAGGATCTAATTTTTGATTGGTTATAATTTTGATGGCATTTTATTCTTTTCTTGTGGGTATTTTGGTCAAAAAACCTTTCTTTTGACAAATTTTAGTATTTTGGTTGGTTGGCTTCCTGGTGACGACCATGGTCAAGGAACAGGTTCTGATTGGTTGTAGGTTTTGTGACTTTATTTTGATCAAAAATATTTTCCTATTTTGGACAACATATTTTTGTTTTGGTAAAGTTCAGCGTTCTGCTTGGTTGACTTCCTTGTAGGGACTCAGTAATTTGTTGTTTTTTTTCTTCTTTTCATATATATATATATATATATATATATATATATACACACATAT
>NC_068984.1:60405661-60411723 GCF_001194135.2 Octopus bimaculoides
CACTTTCCATCTACCAAATCCATGCACAAGGTGTAGTGGCCAAAAGCTATAGCAAAAGACACTTGCCTAAGGGGCTATGCAGTTGGACTGAACCCCAAATCACAAAGTTGGGAAGCAAACTTCTTAACCACACTGTCATGCAGACTAAAAACCAGATCCATTCTAATCTTCATTTTCTATATCATTGAAAAATATTGATAAACTGATCGTATTATAGTTATTTCCTTTTCCATTGATTTTGGGATTTTAGACATCCCTTCTTCACTTACAGAGCTGCTATCCAGTGGTGGTCTTTTCTGGAAGCAATTTATATCATAAGCTTTCTTTACTAACAATTTACAAAATTACACTTGTTAAAAGAAACTGTACAAAAGAAGATCATATAAGAATTATTAAAATAAGATGTACTAGATAGTGTTGTCCAAGGTAGACTATGCCTGAGGAAAAAACTTGAAGGGATAATCATAATTGAGATGTGTTTGCTAAAAGATCTCCTCCATTAAGTTTGATTAGAACCTAAATAACATCAATACCAGCATGATAAGTCAATGAAAGAGTGCTTAATCAACTTTTGATTGCTTAATCAACCTGAAATTGTAGTTAAATCTCCCTCATATTGCACTGTATTATGTTAAAAAATGTAGTTCTAGATACAATGCGTGTTTTAAAAATAGGTATGGAACAATCATAGCTTGAATGCTTTTGATAATAAATCTATCAGGTCATTAAGAATGAAATGTCTGATTTTGAACAGAAAGTTTATTTTACTTTATCTCAACAAAAAGCAATGCAGTTAATCAAAGTTTGCACCTAATTTATCAACACAATTTTGCCATTTTATCGGTAGCTTATTTATGCCTGGAGCGAAGAATTCTGAAGAGCAAGAGGTGATGAAATCACGAAAGGCTGTTTTTGCATCTTCTTCAGATTCAAATTTTTTTCCTTGCAAGATGTTGTCTAATGCCTGGAAAACATGATAGTCAGTTGGTGCAAGGTCTGGTGAATATGGTAGATGATAGAGTACTTCCAAGTTCAGTTCCTGTAACTTGAGCAGTGTTCTTTGTGCAACATGTGGTCAAGCATTCTCTTGCAAGAGAATTGGCCTGTCTGTATCGACCAGTCTTGGTTGTTTAATTGCAAGTTCACACATCGTTTCATCCAATTGGTTTATGTACACATCCGCTTTAATTGATTTACCAAGTCTCATGAATGACACCAGCACTGTTTTTGGTGAATTTTCTTTTTTGGATTGTGTTTTGGCATCTTGTCTCTATCCAACCACTGTGCAGAATGCTTGTTATTGTTGAAAAGAATCCCTTTTTCATCACACAATGATACAATGCAAAAATGGTTTGCTTTTATGCTGTGACAGCAAAAAACAACAAGTTTCAAAATGAGGTGTTGTTTGATGCTTGTTTAGTTTATATGGTACCCATTTGTTCAGCTTCTTAACCATGACAACTTGTTTCAGATGGTCCTATATAATTGGAATCGAAACATCAAACCTTACTGCTTACTCACGTGTAGTTTGAGATGTATTCACTTCCACTACAGTTTCCAGCTCATCATGATCTACCTTGGTCTTAGGTCTACCATAGGGCTGATTCTCAAGAGTAAATTCACCAGACTGGAACTTCTCAAACCATCGATGTACAGTGCACTCATTCACCACATCTTACGAAATGCCTCATTGATGTTTCAAGCTGTCTGGGATGCATTGGTTCCATGACAGAACTCATATTCATAAACAACACGAATTTTTGATCTATCTATGGGTTCACAAAAATCGATTTACAAAAGAAAACTCACAATATAATCAGATACCATGAATTGCATTTGAAAAAGTGATGCTTCAATGTTGTAAAACAAAGAATTGTCAGGATAAAACATTACAGTTAATGACTGACAAACTTGGTGCATAAGAAAATCGGACATTTCATTTTTAATGATCAGATATTTTCGTTCATGGCTAACAGGAGCTAAACAACAACAGTAACAAATCCAACAACAACAACAGCAGTAGCAACAGTAACAGCAACAACAACAACACCCAAACCTTAGTGACTACTGGTAAGATTATGCTTTGTGGAGGTCTAATAAGGCTGAAACATGTGTGGAGTTGTCACTTATTTACCGAAGATCAAACTCACTTCCCACTGCAAATCTCTATTCAGTTTCTTGTTGGATAAGTGCATACAGTGGGAAGTGAATCTGTAATTAGTAATTAGTTTCTTCTTTGGAATGTCACTCTTGCCTGTCTTAATCAGAATTATCACAGAAGCTAATGACTTATTTTTTTACTTCACTGCAAATGTAATTTTAATTAATCAGACACTCTTATGACTATAAAACTATGTTAGCCTTTATTTAAATGCATGGTCTTTATGCAGAAGATATCCCTGGCAAATTCTTCACCCAGCTATTATTCTTAAAGATTAGCTTTGCACTTTCTTTAGAACACATCAATATGTTGACAGTTGAAGCTGGTGTGAAATGCAATTCATGTAGTAAACAGCTCTAACTGGGACATGAAATCTTGTATGTCCTTGTCTCTTAACAAAAGAGGAAAAAAAAAAAAAAGAAAAGAATAGTGTCTGCCTAATTATCCATTTTGTAGGAAGCAATGATTGTCTCCATTGGGAATCGTAATTCCTCACACTGTTTATGTAGGATCTGTTTATCTCTGGAATATAAGGTGTTTATGGTAGATGGAATTGAAATACTGATATAAATAAGAGAGTGAATTTTGTCTTGTCTCTCAGGGAATATCTCCTACTCCCCCTCCTTTTGCACTATTTCTTTTTCTTTCACACATATGTGCATACTGAAAAGAAGCAATCAACACACACACACACACACACACACACACACACACACACACACACACACACATGTGCACACATGCACCCCGCCTACACACACACGCACAATTGTGCGTGCACACACACACACACCCCTCATGCAAATAGTTACACTCATTCACTTATGCTCAGAAGTGAATGGGTGAGAAATGAACAAACATACATACGTGAGGGTTTGTATCTATTCAAATATATCTGAAGAAAGCTAACTAACACACACACTAAGAAGCAGGAATGGCTGTGTGGTAAGAAGTTTGCTTCCCAACCACATGGGTTTGGGTTCAATCACATCGAATGACACCTTGGGCAAGTATCTTCTATTGTTGCTCTGAACAGACCAAAGCCATGGAAACTGAAAGAAGCTTGCTGTATATAAATGTATATGATTGTATGTGTTACTGACTCATTGCCTTGATTTTGTGTGATAGTTGTAAATGAGTGTATCCGTCATGCGAGCTGCATCCTTTGTTTCCAATATTTTGGGAATATGTATTTGGCTGTGGGGAAATATTATCTTCTGCCCATACACATTAAAGGCACCCATGCCAGTGACACATAAAGGCACCCAGTACACTCTGTGGAGTGGTTGGCCTTAGGAAGGCTGTCAAGCTGTAGAAACCAGGCCAAAACAGACTGGTACCTGGTGTAGCTCTCCGGCTTACCAGTTCCAATTAAACTGTCTAACCCATGCCAGCATGGAAAATAGATATTAAATGATGATGATGATTAGAAACAGGCATCAGCCATAGAAAAATCTGCTTCAACAAATTAAAGTGAGATGATGATGATGATGATGATGATGATGGGTGTGTGCACACACACACACACACACACACACACACGTGTGTATTTATTTGTATATTATACATCAACACAGTTTGTATTACCGTCATTTATACAATATATTCAGTTTAAACCTTTGTCTGACATATGTTTCTACTGCATGGATATCTTGCAATGTGGTTTTTATTTGCTTTCTGTTGGTTCATCTGCATCCAGATTTGATTCTGCTTGATGTATAATTTTCCTTATTTATTTGAATTGTCTTGAATATACTATTAATAAGCTGTTTACAATTCAAAGAAGTGAACTCAGGATTTACCCATTGGTAGAAATACATTGGGATTGTCTACCTTAAATAGTACTAGTTTATTCCATATCATTTGATGCAGTTAGCCAGAACTTGGATTATACTAGACTCCTTGAACAATACCTACCTGATATATTATCCCTGGATATATTATCCTTGGCTTACACAAGATCAAAATTGGCAGCCAAATCGCTGAAATCTGAGGATATTAGAGATCTCCCCAAAGCTTCCAATCATGATAAATAGATATGAATCTCTTATTAATGCTTTCCCCGAAATGGGACAAAAAACACAGATTTATAGAGAAATGAACCTTTCATAAACTTATAAATATCTAATTATCAAATTGGAAGCATTATCAGAAAAGCCATTTCTATTCATTTTTTTCAAATATATACATATATACAATAATACCTCACTTTATGAGGACCCGCTTTATGAGACCCTGGGTTTACAAGTTTTATTTTATTATAAATATAAAAGGTTAAACAGCCATTTTGTGTGTGTGTGGCAATGTTGCAATATGTTGCAACACTGGTTCTGATGTATCTACACAGCAACGGAGTAAAGTGACGGCATAAAATTTCATTGCTACCATGGGAAATTATTACTCTGCTTTATGAAGTTTTGCTTTACGAGTGGTCTCCAGGAACAAATTAACTCGTATATCAAAACATTATTGTATATACAGGGTGAACCAAAATTAGTGCCCCAACTTGAGTTTTTGAAAATCCAATGATTTCGTAGGTACTGATGGAGGAAGTTTCTTACACGTTTGTCATAATGAGGAAGTGCTCCATCTTGCACGAAGATTTTGGAATGACGGTATCAAAAATATGGCCAGATGATGTTTTCACACCTACCAGGTAATGATCATCATTCATTGTCTCTCGTTGAATATGGAATGCACAAATTCCTGAAGACTATATTGCTGCCCAAATGACAAGAGAAGGTGAATTGATGTGCTTTTCTCAAACCACTTCAGAGTCATCTGTTGTTATGGCGGTTGATGTGACAAGAAACATGGAAGATCACTTCATCAGAGAAAATGAGTTGATCAAAATATCCTGAATGTCTGGCTTCTGCCAGCATTATCTCACAAAATTTGACATTTCGAATAATCAATGGCATATAGAAATAATAACAGCATGCATCAAGAAACTACAGAACTGATAGACACATAATTGGGACACATAAAGTTGGGGCACTAATTTTGGCCCACCCTGTATAAGATATCAGAAGACATTTGCCTAAGTTACTGTACAGTGATTTTGAACGTGAAGCCATATATGGTTGTAAAATGGAATTCTTAACCACACAGCCATGCCAGTGCCTATATGTATACAAGGGCAATAGATTGACAAGATCAAAGGAAGTCAGACTACATGCTTTGTAGTATCTAATTGAATTCTGCGTTTAATTACACTGCAGTTGACTTTGTTTCTCATTCTTCTAAAGTCTATAAAATAAAGTACCTGTTATATATTGGCTGAATATAGTCTTTCTCCTAAAAGTTATACCCTTGTGCCACTGTTAGAAATATATATGCAAATTTATGTTAAAAAGTTAATCCCTTCTGAATTAGAATAATCCAAATGACCTGGTATTTATTTCCGATTTCTGTTGGATTAAGTGAGGATGAGAGACAACATTCTCCTACATAGAATACTAGTCTCTCATGGGAAACCTTTCAGACTGTGGCAGTTGAACTTGCCATGGCAAACTATCAAATCACTCAACAAATCAGCAATGCTGCTATTTGCTACAATGATGAGCTGTTCCTCCCTACTTAAATGTATTTATTTAAATCTATTTATCGAGATATATGTATAGGTGTCAATTGATACACATGTGTGCACACATGCGTATGCACATACACACACACATACACATGCGTGTGTGTGAGTGTATGTGTCTGCGCATGCGCGCATGTGTGTCTGTGTGTGGTCTCTCATTTGCATCTATCTATATAAATGCAGATGATGAGAGATAAAAACTTCTTAGGTTAGGATGCCATTCTGCTGCTGGCAGTATTCCTAAATGCCAGATATTCCTGGTCAAGCTGCTATATGTATATATATATATGTATATATATATATATATATATATAT
>NC_068984.1:60411801-60415573 GCF_001194135.2 Octopus bimaculoides
TATGTATATATGTTTGTGTACACAAACATACATTTCAACTAAATCTTCTTTCAGTTATTTTCTTCTAGTGAGAGATTTTTTTTTACTGAAATGTTTTAGCTCCTGTTTGAGAGTAGTCAATTTATATTCAGGTTTCATTTTTGTTATCATCTCTGTTCATTTTCTCCATTTTCTTCTTCAGTTCTTTTTGGTTAGAAGTGTAGCTATTTATTTTGTTGCATTTGATATCATCAAATTTGTTGACATTTCTTTTATTATTTTGTCTTTGTTTACTTCTTTGGTGTGCTCATAATGCTGTTTAGCATTTGTGGAGAGGGAATATAAACAGGTGTTTATTTGCCGGAATGATGGTTCATTACACTGTTGCAAATTGTTCTCTCCCCTTATCATTAATCTTTCTCTCTATCATTAATTACTATCAATATTAGTCAACTACGGTTTGCGTTGCAGAGAAATTTTAAAACTGAAATACTCTTTCATGAAAGACATTTCATTAAAAATACATTTCCCTTTCATATTCTGTGCTCTTTCAGTTCATAATTTATTTGCTATTTATTGCTATGATCACAGGCAGCTAAATGAGAATGGTGGACCTTACTGAATTGTAGCAGTAGGATTCTGCTCTGGTCACACATAATATTGGCTTGCCTGTTTTAGGAATGTTTGTTTACTGTTTTTTTGTGCAATGTTTTCACTGCTGAGAAGAAAATTACAATCACTGACCCTCATATTACATTAAAACGATGTTGGTTGTTATTGTAATTGTTTTCTCATGAAATAAATCTAACTGTCTGGTTAAAGTTTGTTGCAGTATATTTTCATTTTATTCCTACAGAAGGATATGTTTTTTGCCATTTTACAGCAATTACATAAGTCATTATTGAGTTCACCACTCCAAGAATAATGTAATTTATAATTTCAAATAATTTTAATTTCTTCTCAAACTACAACTGATAAGATTGTATTTTCCTTTTTCAATGTTGTTTTTCCTTCATTTCATCTCTGATGTTAATGCTGCTATGTCCAGCCATATTACTTGTAGTAATTTTCTGCATGGCAAATTCAGGTTTTGAATGAATGAAAGCTTTCTTTAGTGCATGTAATCAGAAGAAAAGCTGGTTATTTAACACGCTGTGATATTAATGCTGGAGATAATATTCATTGTAAATTCAATGAATAGTCTCCTGCATCAAGCATATGGCTCTTCCCACTGAATATCATGTAGTCTGTCTGTCTGTTTGTCTTTATCTATGTATGTGTTTGTGTGTGCGCATGTAAGTGTGTATATATGTTATTTGCATGAACACATATCATTGCATGCATGAATCTGTATGTTTTTGACTGATGCACATGTATGCATATACACATGTTTGTCTAGCTATGTGTTATGTGTATGTAAGTGTATGTATGTATGCATATTGGTGTATGTATGTATGCATGTTGATGAATGTATGTATCTGTGTTTATGTATGTACAGTATCAGATCTCTCTGCATGCTACAGGTGATGCACAATCCAGTTTCACCTATTACATAGGTTATTGATAAATAAACTGGCACCTTACCAGCCTAGCTTGGTGAGAAGGGCTGCTAGAAGCCCAGGAAGACAAAATCAAGATCTAGCAAAAGGACAGATAAACCCAGCATAGCGTCTGTGAACAACTAGTAATAGTGTGAAGAGGCACAAAAATACTTGAAATAGCAAATGAGTATGTTGTAAAACCTCTAATCATTGTCTGAACATTTATGTAAGAAGAAGATGGAAAATTATGATGTCAAACCTGAGGATGAGTCAGTTACTGGTTGTCCTAAGCCATCTCAGGCTACTGAAAGGAAGGCTTTTGTCTGTGGGTTTTATACATTTCATTCATTTCGATCAGTCGCAACACACAGAGACTTCTTTGGACCACAAATGGACAACAGATCAGATGTTTTGTAAATGGTCGTTGTCTTTGCAATTGCTGCATCATACCTATCTGCTATGATGATTTACTGCCACTCCCATAATTCTCTAGCTCATAAGGGCACAGAGTAGGGGTAACATAAAGTGGTGTATTTGCATTAAACTCTTCTGTCCCTACTGAACTCCCAGGTCTTGTTGGAATTGTCATCAGTGCTTCTGTAACGTTGTTTTTTTTTTCCAGATAGAATTGTTGACACTCAGAAACCCATTTTTAGCTCTGGGAAGAGATGGTCCACATATAGCCTGGTCCCTATCCTTTGACCTCTCTAGCATTGTATCAAGAGCTTGTGCTTTACTCTGAGTCATAGAAATATATAACCTACCACACTGTAATAATGATTTGATCTTGTGAGGTAACATTGGTGGTAACAGTCATGATTTTCTGGTCACCTATGTAACTGAGTACTTTGTTGTGGCTGCTGTTTAACCCTTTAGCAATCAGATTATTTTGTTGAAAGTAATGCTTATTTATTCCATCAGATGTTGTACGCAAGAGAGAAGACTGTGCTGGTTTGGTCATGTGATGTACATGGATGAGGACAGCTGCATAAAGAAGTGCTGAGCTGTGGCGGGAACCTGTAGAAGGGGTAGACGTGGGATGATGTGGTAAGAAAGGATTTTCAAATGCTGGACCTCACTGAGTAAATGACAAGGGACCAGGAGTCGTGGTGATTTGCTGTACTTGAGCAGATATGTCAAGCCAAGTAAAATCGCTGCCTTCCATACATACAGGGTTGTCCTTTGCAGGTGCTGGTGCCACATAGCATGCACTCGTGCTAATGCTGTGTAAACACACCCATTCCAGTAGCATGTAGAAAGCACCCATCACACTCTGTAAAGTGGTTGGCATTAGGAAGGGCATCCAGCTGTAGAAACTATGCCAAAACAAACAATTGGAGTTCCTCAGCTGACCAACTCCTGTCAAACCATCCAACCTAGGCCAACATGGACAACGGATGCTAAACGATGATGATGATGATGATGATGATGATGACGACGTTTTGAATTAATCATGCATTATCTTATAGCTTTGTGATTTCAATGATGTAATTGTATATTTTTAGAAAGACATTGTAGGGTAGGTGTAAGAGGCCATTCTTGTCAGTCTGAAGATAAAACAATAGAATATTTGGGTCAGATATGGTCAGTTTAAATGCTAAAGGGTTAAGAAGTTTGATAGAATTCTAAGAAGTGATTGTTCTTGGACACGAATTGATTGCCATGATTACTGCCAACTCTGCCACCACTACCATACCATCACTACCATCAATATTATGCTACCCTACCACCGTCACTATCACTACCACCTCCACCACACCACTACCACCACCATCACTACCATCATCACAACCATCACCACCATCACTGTCACTATCACCACTACCATTGCTGCCACCACCACTGCCACTGCTGCCGCCACCGCCACCACAACCTTTACATAATATAGGCAAAACTTCTAGAATGTTTTAACATAATTTTCCAGTTCATCAGTGGCGTGTCATTTTTCTGTTCTAATTATTCCTGTCTTTTCTCATTTTGAGAAGAGAAGCCTAGCTTCTCAAAATTGGTACTGAGGTAGATGGTTACATAATCTCCAATAATCACAGGTAAATATATAAAATTATTTTCTGGTATGTGTATATTCTTCTGTGTATATGTCTGTGTGTGTATGTTGGATTTTTTTTTGCTGTGTATATTTGCATATGTATGTATATGTTCATGTATGAGTGTGTTTATGTATATATATATATATATATATATATATATGTGTGTGTGTGTGTGTGTGTGTGTGTGTGTGTGTGTGTGTGTGT
>NC_068984.1:60415740-60416546 GCF_001194135.2 Octopus bimaculoides
ACACACACACACACACACACACACACACACACACACACACACACACACACACACACACATTCACTTCACATACACACACTTTATCAAAGATGCAGTCTTAAATCACTTATTCAACTAGAGTAGAATTCTTTGAGTAAAATCATCAAAGAAAGAAAGAAGGAAAGAAAGAAATCAAGAAAATAGGGAAGAAAGAGATAAGAAGGAGGAAGAGTTAATAAAATCATGAACCAAAATAAGATTAATATAACAGGAATACGGAAATGACAGATTTTTCAAGATTTATCCGTCTTCATAAATGCAGATACTTACCTGATGTGTATGTTGTAATAAAAGTGTGTGTGTGTGTGTGTGTGTTTGTGTGCGCGCGCGCACACGCGCATGTGTGTGTGTGTGTATAATACACGCACGCATACAGACTTATATGTTCTTTTTGTCTCTATACACATACACTATCATATTCATGTAGATGATGTAAAAGACATTTTCTCAAAGTTAGAGTGCCTGAGAAATGATGTTGATAATAATGATGATGAAAACAACAACAACGATGATGATGATGATGATGATGATGATGATTTCATTTGCCACAAGGGCCAAAGCTTTGCAGAGTGTACAAATGTGAAATAGATAAGAAACCAAAGAAAATATTGAACGGCGAAGGTATTTCCATGGAGTAAATGGGGGAAATCAGCATTATCAGTAAAGACACCATTAATACATACATGATAATAATCTATCTATCTATCTATCTATCTATCTATCTATTTATCTATATATATATATATATCTATATACTCCGGTATATA
>NC_068984.1:60416556-60418800 GCF_001194135.2 Octopus bimaculoides
TCGAATTGCTGTTTTTGACATACAGAGTATCAAAAGATTCAGTAAGCTTTTGGCTACCAACTAAACTATATTTTCATTCACTTATTTGCATTACAAAAATTTAAGATTATCATTTTTCTTTTCGTCACCTATCGTAAATGACATCTTTTACCACCACTACCACAATGACAATGATGTCATATTTTCTATATGTGTTCGTGTGTTCATTACGTATGTTAGGCTGATGACTAACAAGTATACGTGTGTGATGGTGTTTGTGTCTGTCAGTATACATTTATTTTTGTGGCGACTGACACACACACACACACACACACACACATCTAAAGACACAGACTGCCACACACAGAGACAGTGATAGACTTGAGGTCTGTGTTAATGTATGTCTTTGCGCGTGTGTATGTGTTTGTGCGTGTGTCTTAGTATATGTGTGTGACTTTCCCCCTACCCAACAGGGAAACGCGCTGATATTGAAAGTTACAATGACTAGGTTTCATCAGAAAGTGAAAATAGTTTCACACTTTCAATTTCAACCAAAATTACAGTGTTCGATGTGTGAATAATGAAAGTAATGTTTCTCCGAATTAGTTACATCTGTATTATAATAAAGACAGTTACTTAGACGATCTTTCGTTTTGACTTGCAGAGCTGTCATCTACATTCGTTAAATTCCATAAAAAAAAATTTTGTTTACTTTTGTTTTAAAGTGAAAGAGAGGAGAAAACGAAAAATGTATGTATGTGTATATGAAATGG
Organism: Octopus bimaculoides; assembly: GCF_001194135.2. Classification (NCBI taxonomy): domain Eukaryota; kingdom Metazoa; phylum Mollusca; class Cephalopoda; order Octopoda; family Octopodidae; genus Octopus; species Octopus bimaculoides. Next base: position 60,417,309 of record NC_068984.1, read on the forward strand.
ACGTATGTGTGTGTGTGTGTGAGAGAGAGAGAGAGAGAGAGAGAGAGAGAAAGAGAAAGGAAGAGAGAAAGATAGAGAGAGAGAGGAGAAGAGAGAGAGAAAGAGAGAGAGACTGAAGGGGTGTGTTGTCATGTATATGCACATACATCAATACATATGCATGCATCTTTTTTGTATGTACATGTGAGAGAGAGAGAGAGAGAGAGAGAGAGAGAGAGAGAGAGTGAGTGAGTGAACATGTGTGATTTCATGTATGTGTAAGTGGCACTCACTCACTCTCTCTCACACACACGTCCATTTCATGTACACATACATACATCTTTCACTTTCTTCTCTCTTTCACTTTCTTCTCTCTTTCATTTTCTTCTCTCTTTCACTTTCTTCTCTCTTTCACATTCTTCTCTCTTTCACTTTCTTCTCTCTTTCACTTTCTTCTCTCTTTCACTTTAAAACAAAAGTAAATAAATAAAACTTTTTTACAGAAATTAACGAACAAAACAGCTGTTCCAGATGACAGTTCATTGACAACTTTGAGAGTTTTAAGGAAACATTGCCACTGCTTATTATCTATCTACCAAATAAACTATGTTTTCCACTCAACAACTCTTTTTTTACAACTAAAATAACCTCAGCCACTACTCAGGTTGCATATTTTTGAGGTCTAGACTGGATCTAGATGGTTTGAACATAGAACACATAGAATATTTGGGCAGGATATGATCAGTTTCATTGCTGAAGCAAAACATTTGAATGTACTCATCTTTTGTTCACCCACACTTAAATCTCACCTTCATTAGTTAACAGCAGCATTGGTGTTAATATTTATAGTCACTGGAAATAAAGCACATTTCTGGTTAAGTTTATTCCTGAAACTGGATAATTGTTATTTCATGTAACATGAACTTCAGTATTTCGTTTTTGGATTTGGTTTGCAAGATTTTTTATGTGATTTCGTGTGTTGAAGCATATTCTGTTGTGTCTGGGGAGAGTCATTTTCTTATTGTGCCTTAAAATTTAACACACTCACTGGTAAAATTTCCACTTATTTCTTATTTTTATTTTCCTAAGATTTTCATTGCGTCTTGCAAACGAAAATTTTAGGAAAATAAAAATAAGAAATAAGTGGAAATTTTACCGGTGAGTGTGTTAAATTTTAAGGCACAATAAGAAAATGACTCTCCCCAGACACAACAGAATGAACTTCAGTATTTATACCCTAAACTCCAACAACACTCCTCTATATGTAATATCAGTTATCACAATTGGAATCAGTGATTTTTTTCATTAATATTGCACTTGCTTTTCCCTTTCAGTGTTTGTCTCTCTCTCTCTCTCTCTCTCTCTCTCTCACCTTTTCAAATAATAAATTCCAATCCTTTTCCTAGATCTGACTACTACAAATGAAATACAGATAAACATGCACACACATGTATGTGCACGCACACACACACACACACACATATCACTATCATATATGTGAACCTATATATAT
>NC_068984.1:60420194-60422707 GCF_001194135.2 Octopus bimaculoides
GGGAGAAGCATTGAATATAACTCTTACCCGCTGAAAACAATACCTCAAAATGTATTTTCAATTGACAAAAATGAATTAAAACTGATAGAAAAACAGAATTTAAAAGAATATTTCAATGAAACAAAGAATTATACTTACAAACACAGACAGTCACAACTTGACATCTGAGAATGCATATTTTATAGCATCAAACAAAGTACTAACAACAACAACAACAACAACAACAACAACATACAACAGTAACTATAACAATAACACAAACTTGTACATTGTTAACAAAAATACTTACAATGGTTCCTTTGCTAGCATTACAAGCCATAGTAAGATTTAGTACATGGATCAAATCCAGTCCCAGAAACAGACATGGTAGTAGTATGTCATGAAAAATGTGCACCTCTTTGCCTGAAGAATTTTTTCAAAGGACAGACTAGAAAGATCATGACCTGTCTCTCCTTATGAAAGTCAGAGAAGTCTTTGATATGACCTCAAAGGAACAGTCAGAGGAAATCCTAGATCATGTTTACCATAACACATCTTCCTTTCATATGAGTAGGGAATGTGGAAGTGTGTTCCATTTTCAAAACTGAGTGCAAAATGAGGTATCCAGAAAGTCTTCCCCATGTATTGTGGCACCAGATTATGAGCAAAAGCTTCACACACCATGGTACTATAAAACATGGGATTACATAACATGGGAGTCACAGCAAGAGATATTAATGGAAACATTAACTCTTGGTTCATCATCACCTGTATGGGTCATCCCAACCACACCACCACCGCCACTGCCACCGCCACTGCCACCGCTATTGCCATCCCACATGCCTTTGCAATTCTCTTTTCTAACATTTTGTATATATGAATGGGCTTGGTGGCAGAATAGAAGGAAGACCATCTTCCTGTTCAACCATGTGGTCAAAGAAATATCCCTTTCTAAAGGAACTGTTATCACTGAGCAGTTGATATTCTTTGATAACACCATATGACCTGTCTTGACCAATAACAGCCGACCTTCTGGTAGCCATCTTGGACTTCTTGTATCTCTCTATATAGCAATCCAAAGCCTGAAAGCGACAGACTCCTGTTTGAGGCCTGCGAAACTTTAAGTCATATGGAACCATATCAAACTGCTTTAAGTAATATATATAACTCCCATTAAATGTGTTGAATGCCCTTTTCTTTTGTTTGTTCACTCACTTGTATATGTAAAAAGGTTAAAGACCCCCTTTGGTCATGAATGACCATGGGATTGCACCTAGAAGGTTCTCCTCTGAGGCATGAGTCTGGACAAGGTTGTTTATAGAAGACCAGTCTCTCTTCTCCATACTACTGATGTTATCCAAGGGAAAAGCAAAGTCCAATACTGCTTAGCACCAGTGACATCACAACTCATTTCTACAGCTGAGTGAACTGGAGCAACATGAAATAAAGTGTCTTGCTCAAGAGCACAACACACAACCTGTCTGGGAATCGAACTCACTATCTCATGAGTGTGAGCCCAATGCTCTAACCACTGAGACGTACTTCCAAAGTTTCCATCTATAAATTCACTCACAAGCATTGGTTGGCTTGAGGCTGTATTAGAACATACATACCCAAGGTGATGTGCAATGGGTCTGAACCCAAAACCACATGGTTGCAAAGCAAGCTTTTTAACCATATAGCTATGACTGCACCTATTTTCTTACTTTAATCGATAACTAGTGGTAGGTGCCAACTAGAGATATATCCTTACAATTTAGAAACTACAAAAGATTAGATTTAGCATAGAGTGACCATCTGCTCTGCAAATAGCATTTGAATATGTCTCTTACTTTAATATATTAAATTAGCATCATCCTGTGGTTCTGCTATTAATATCTAAATAATTATGATCTGTATTGTATTTTTCCAAATTTGGAATATGCATAATTCTTATCTCAATACTCTGCTCACCACCCACAACCTATAAAACGACAAATACTCACACAAAATTAGAAAAAAAAAATAAAAAAATAATAATTGTATCATTCTACAAAGTCCTCTGTATAGTTTAAAACCATTGTTTGACCTTTAACTTTTATAGGTCAAATATATAACTTAGCAAATTATATTCTATAGAAAAATGACCTATTACTTTTGAAAAGTTTGTTTCATATATTATAAGTAACCATTCAACTATATAGAAATAAATAAAAATCAAAAATTTGCTGTCTTTCAAATATTCCTCAAGTAATGCACAATTATGTGTGCATATGTATGTATGTGTGTATATATATGTGTGTGTGTGTATACATGTGTGTGTATATATGTATATGTACATGGACATGTGTGTCTGTGTATATGTATGTTTACATGTATATATAGATATGTATGTTTATGTGTCATAATGTATTTTTGAATATATGTACATACACATATATAAATATCTATATTTATGTGCATGTGTGTGTGTGTGTGTATATATATATATATATATATATATATATATATATGTATATATATGCACATATACATACATGCATACATATATATAT
>NC_068984.1:60423477-60433211 GCF_001194135.2 Octopus bimaculoides
ATATATATATATATATATATATGTGTGTGTGTGTGTGTGTGTGTGTGTGTGTGTGTTGTTAGTCCATATGTTTTTCTTTCTCTCTCTCTCTCTCACACACACACACACATACACACCTATCTATCTACTTACCCACTTGCCTATCAACCAGCTGACAACAAAGTAACCATCCAACGAAACTACTTATTATAATCATGGATTGTATTACTCAATCATTATCAAAATTAGTGGGTCCCAAACATGTTCAAGATTTTCTTTCCATTCTCTGCTGAACTCTATATCTTCCTCTCTTCGTTCATCAACTCCTGTTAGAGACATAGAGGCTCCATCATGCTATACAGCACGTCTGAAACATCTAGATCTGCTAAAGCTCAGACCCTTCTTAGTTCTGACCACAACCAATTGTAAAATGTAGACAGAAAAGGAATTGACCCCCAGTACTGGACTGGTACTGTATTTATGAAAGCTCAACGGTCAAAAGGCAAATTTGACCTTAGTGGATTTAATGCATTTTAAATTTGCTTTACAGCCATAGAGTTTTGGGTTCAGTCCCATTGCATGGCACCTTGAGCAAGTATCTTCTATAACCCTGGGATGACCAATGCTTTGTGAGTGAATTTGGTTGATGGAAACTATATGGATTGAGAGCAAAACAACATGGTTGTAAAGCAAGCTTCTTAACCACACAGGCAAACTCTGACAGGATAAAAGGCAAAGTTGACTTCAGTAGGATCTGGGTTTGGAATGCCAAGAACCATAAAGGATACCAGAAGACATTCTATCCAGTGTTCTTACCATATTACAAATATCCATTTACCATGTTACAGATGTCAACTTAAGAAATTCCGGACTGTTGAAATGATTTTTTGAAATTAATTGAAATATACATAAACAGGCTATTTCATTAATGTATGAATAGAATAGAATTAATCCTAAATGGCACATGCCAGTGAAAGAGCTGCTACGCAATACTTTCTGCTATATAAAAAAAATTAAAATGCAGCCAAATCTCTGTCAAATGACATCTTACAAGTTAACCATTTAGCATTCAAAATATTCTGTCAAATGTAATGCATATTTATTCATATTGTCTTGAATTAATCATGCATTATCTTGTAGCTTTAAGGTTTTGATGGTGTGATTGTTTATTTTTAGAATGACATTATGAATAGATGACGGAAGCCAAATCTAGCCAGTTTGAACATAAAACAGGTAGAATATTTTGGCTGGATATGGCCAGTTTGAAAGCTAAAGGGTTAAACATATGCATTGGATAATGTAATTAGATACAACATACCTTAAAAAGAAGAGAAATAGAAAATAAAATCAATGATCATGGCTAGAATACCTTTGATCAAGTTCTGCTCAATCACATCTAACCTTGAGCTAAGCGAGTAAACAAGCAGGAAAAACAGAAGACAAAAAATCACACCCTCCAAGCCCATGAATCACGTTGCATCTAACCTGGAGCTAACAATGATACACATTCGAGATGTAAAAGCTGCAAGCTCTACAAATTATTTGTAAATTTTTGTGTTTTCTATAAATATATACATCTTTTTTTTTTTATTTATTTATTTTAATGAGTTTGTTTATGTTTGTATGTATGAGACAATTAGCCAAATTCAACACAAACTATGTGGTTTTGTGTTTTCTATCCTGGAGAAATGTGTTGGTTCTTTTGTGTTGCTTGCATTTGATAAAAAAGTTTTAATTGACAAGTTCTACCCATGTTCTTTGTTTTGAAGTCTGTAGAGGAATTCTAAATGAATGGTGTGTTTTATAAATTCATTTGGGCAATCTTGTGAATTCTTGTAAAAGCATCTTACTTTCGAGAAAGGTAAACATGTATTACAGAAGTTTTGAAAAATACTGGTTACATGAGTTATGTGTTACACACAAACTAAGTTCTTTTTCTGCATCAGACAGATGAATGATCCCTAGTGACATCTTTAACAATTACTGTGCGTTTGTCATGGAATTTTCATTACTTACTTAACTTACATTGGCCCCTTTTTTGTTGTGTCTAGAGAGGGTCATTATACCATTATAATTAACACACACACATTGGTTCAATTCCACTCATTAAATATCCAATTGTTTTGTTTTTGTTAAATCTCTTTCAGTGCTTCTTGCAATCTTCTCAATCACTTAGTCTGTTATAGAAGCAAACCAGATACAAAAGCAAAGTTATGTAAGCTCTTGGCTCCCCATGGGCCATAATCAATCACTGACTTTTGTCACCTGCTCTCTCAACTCTCAGCTGTCTTTTCAGATTTCCTGAGGGAAGGCCTTCTTCTCCTGGGTCTTGTTGGTTTTCAAATTGTCATTGATGCTTCTGTAATTTTGCTTTTTTGCTAGGTAGGAGTGTTGGCCCTATGCTAACCCATTTTTACCACAAGGAAGGGATGGTCCATATTATCCTGGCCTATCCATCATGGAAAACCCCACCAGGAACTTGCACTTTACTGGTATGGCTCTTAGAGCCAATGAGGCACACAGGTCACCATACTACAACAAAGACTGGACTTTATGGTGGATGGAATTTTCATAGGACAAATGCAGTGATTATTTTCTTATTGCCTCACTTTAGGTTTTCTTTCTTCTTTCTCTGTCTGTCTCTTTTTTTTTTAACACTGCATCATATTGTTAGTTGGGACAAATTTACCATACCTGCTTGGACACTGGAAATATAAAGGGCTAAAATAAATAGTTTAAAATCTTTCTCTTATACTCTAACAATTGTGTCAGTCTGCTGTCCTGGACCAGTATTATATTTCATCAACCCACTAGAGGCAGATAATATAGAAATCGCCATTGCAGGAGTGGAACTTGGAACATAAAAATCTGCTGGAACAAATACGGCAAGGCATTTTGTGCAATGTTCTATTGATTCTGTCAAATCAATCCTACAAAACTGTTGATGTGTGATTTATTCTACTTTTTCTTTACATGTCACAAGTATTTAAATTGACACTTGGAAACATTCTGGTCATTTTTACAACGACTAAGTACTGACTGGTGCAGACCTGAGAAGACCTTACACGTTGATGACAGTTTCGCTGTGCTATGAATTGAATTTCATGACAAATTTTGGGAAGCAGCCACTGACTCTAATGAAGAATTGTATGAAGAATCTGCACAAGATTTGATGTACACTCACTACATCTCATCTCATTTCCTCATTGTAAAAATAATAGCAAGAATGTTAGATACATGATATGTTATAAATGAGAGAATTAGAAAAGCTTTTTAATAATCTAAAATATGTTGCAAAATATCTGTGGTAGAAAGAAAAACACAGTCTCTGTATTATTGATATTTAGTAACACAATTTTGTGTTTTAAAAAGCGTTTTTTAGTTTTGTTTATAACACATTTTGTGATAATCTATTTCTTTTCTCTTGTTAGTATAGAGTATTTCTGTCATTCAGGAGGATATCTCTCTCCAGTGATATAAAGCTGCCATCATAAATATTTGTTATGCATAAATAAAAGTGAGATAATCACACATCAACAAGTGATACAAAGTTTGTCAGGCAACAAACTGGTAGAATAGTTATAGATTGTACAAAATGCCTTGCAGTATTAGTTCTGGCATTTCTTGGAGATATCTTTATCCAATGTATTAATGCTTTTATAATACAGCTATGTCTAGAAAGGCTAGATTCCAGCTTGTAAGTTGTTGCTCACTTTGTATATAAATATAAGTATTCATTCCATTGCTGTTTATCATAATTCATGTTGGGTGATAGACTTATTCCTTTGTTCAGTTTAACACAGCCACCTGGTTCTTGGGTGTTTTTAGTGGAATTTACTCTGTTGCAAGTACATGGACCAGGTATCCAGTTACAGGATAATTTACTCTCACCAAATCTTACTAAAAATGTTTGGGCAATGAAATATCATATATTCCTTTATTCTTTTATTCACTCTATACTCTTGGCTGTGGCCATACTGGGGCATCTGTATTAAGGTACTGGAACATATATATCTAGCACTATGTTCAAATCCATAGACTTAGCTTTGCATCTTTCTGGGATTAATCCATTTGTGCTGAAATTTTTTTAGTGAATGAAATTGCCTGAAAATTCACCAATACTATTATTTTGACCTAAATAACAACTGAAAAAAAATTTCATTGAAATCTGTTTGATATTTCTTGAAATAATCACTGTCTGTTATAACAGACATTAGGCACTATGCATGTGAATCTTTAATAAGCTTGTTAACTGTGCAATTTACTTATTTAGTGGCTAATAAAGTTATCATATCTGACCATAACTTTATTATGAAAATAATTCCTGTTCACATAAATAAGATATCAATGAAAACTGAAAATTTATTTAGTAAAATATATCCTTTTGAAATGAAACTATATAGCTTTACTGAACATGGTACTTCTTGAGCCATTTGCGAAGAACTCCTACATCACAGTTTTCACATATGAAATGACTTTTCATAGAGCGTTCTTTGCATCTCCTTTCATTTGGAATATATTCAATCCAATGCTCAACATCATCATATCTTGCATTGTTTTTCAAATGAGCAGATGTGCATTTTCTTTGAAACTTTGGAGTGTCATACATTTTCAATTGAGTTAGAGAAATGTTTTCGATTAATTGTATAATGTAATTTTGTGCCTTGCTCTATTCATCAAGATGCATGCATTTTGGGTTGCTACAGATACAAAATATGATAAAATAGGCCACCACCATTTATTTTGCAGCATTCGAATCCTATAGGAAGCGATGTTATGATCCAGAAGGTAAACAAATCCCATATATTTGTTGTAATTTTGGATGATTTCAGGCTGTGGAATTGGAACATATTTCTTTTGAGGCCTATCATAGCATTCAACAGTGGACATTTTATAGGTTTCAAAGTTTGATAGCAGAACAACACCATTATTATCTTTCCATTTCACAGTGACTGTATTTGAAGTGGACTTGAAATCAGCTGTTCCTCTGGGACATGCTTTCATTTCAGTTTTCATTTTGAAAGGACATCTAGCTGTCCTATTTTCTCTGCAGGTTCCCGATGCACATATTCCTTTCTCAAAAAGTTTCTCCATCAATTGAATACTTGTGAAATAGTTATCAAAAAATATTTTGAAACCTGTATTGCCTGGTACTCCTACAACATCAATGAGATCAAGGACAATGTTCCCACCTAGGCCAAATGCATTTTCGGTTTTATTGGGACTGTCTCTCTTGCCAGTGTAGAGGTCAAAAGCATGCATATATCCATGCTGAGAACAAAGGACCCAAACTTTGAAACCAAACTAAATTGGTTTCCCTTTTATAAATTGTTTGGTATGGTGCTTGCCATTATATAGAATCATACTGTCATCAACAGAGAGATGTTCTCTTAAGCCACCATTTTGAATATTTTTTTGTAAGTGGTCAAGTAGAGGTCTGAGTTTGAATGCAGTCCACCAAAGAATACATACACCTCTGATTTGCATACACTCAGAACTTTACCTTTTTGAACAGCATATCGGTTTGTTTGTTCTACAATGTCATCCAGTAATTCATCTGTGAAGAGCAAACTAAAGAAATCAATTGGATTTGAACAAGATTTTGCTTCTTCAGATATATCTACAGGCTCACATGAAGTTCAGACATGATTCACCGCTTCGTTTTTCTTCCAATTTCTTGTTTTACTGAATTCAATTTATTTTAGATATCCTGCAACTTCTTCAATGTCTTCAGGTATATCCTGTTGACAAGCTATTTGTGCATCAGTTTCCAAAAGCCCTCTTTTCAGTCAAGCTGAGGAAACTACAGCCTCATCATCTGAAGCATCACTATCGCCATTGAAGAGTTCTATATTGTGAGGGAGACCCATGTGAACATCGATCGCCTCTGTTGCTCAGCTCTTCCAAAAATGCTAGGGCTTCTGCTGTTGTAAGACTGAAAGAAAAAATTACTATGATATAGGGATGTGTGGACACAAAATTTATTTCATATATATTATATTGGCTATTTATAACATGAAGCTATATCAACATGCATGAAATATTAGGTGTGTTGTTTTATGTCTAAGTTGCTGGATGTCCATTATAACAGACAGGGTGTTATAAGTTATTTTATTTACGGCATACATCTCAAATGGTAACAAATAATATTTGTTGTCTCACCTATGATCATAAAAAAACATATAAGAAACCACAATAATGCTTACAGAATTAAATAAATGGAAATAATTGGCTTACCATTTACTGCGTGTCCTGCTTGTACTCACTATGTTGCACAACAGTAGTTGTTACAAGTTATGGTGCAAGCATTTGTTCAAATAGACTGCATATGTGTTAAGAACATGTTTCATTCTTTGATACAGATCATATACAAATTATAAATTATATGAAGTATTTGTTTTATACCCTTATAAATTAAGTGTCAGTTTAAACGAACAATCAGCATGAATGGGTTAATGTCATAAGATAGACTATCAGCTAAGTATTGCTGTTGAATTATTTCATTTGACATCTTCTTTAAACCCATCTTTTACCAAACCATTTTTATGCCAATGTCTGAGCAATGCTGTGTGAAATCAAAAATGAATTTGCACTAACCTTAAGCTTCTTACTCAATGATTCTGTTCTGAAGTAGAGTCTGTTAGTATTACTTTACCAATTCACCACCCTTATATAGTCACTAGCAGAACTGAATTGTCAGCTCTTACTACAAATTTAGTTACCCTGACATACACCTTCAAATATTAGAGAGATGGGATGTTGTGTATTCTGTTTTTAGAATGGAGAGTTCTTAGTAAATTTTTCAGATTATAGTTGTTGTTTAGTTGTAAGTCAGCACTGATCAGCAGATCTGTTTCTTAACATGCCTTCAGTTTCAAGATACCTGTTAGAAACAAGTATCTTTCAACAGATCACTATTCATGTTGATATATGTATACATACATTTATTAAGGCAGCAAGCTGGCAGATCTGTTACTGTGCTGGGCAAAATGCTAAGCGGGATTTTGTTAGTCTTCATGTTCTGAGTTCAAATGCTGCCAAGGTTGACTTTCAAGGTTGATAAAATAAGTACCAGCTGCTACTAAAAAGAGGAAGCCTTAACAGAAAAGTAATGTTTATACACAGGTGTAGAGATGGATTGTATAGGTAACAGCTTTACTAAGCAAATTTGTAGTTTTGAGTTCAGTCCCAGTGTATGGTACATCAGTCAAGAGTCTTCACTTACAACTTTGAGTTGACTAGTGCATTTGGAGTGAAATTTAGTAGATGTAAACCAAACTGAAGCCTGTTTGACACACACATGCATGCACACGCGCGCGCGCACACACACACACACACACACACACACACACACACACACACACGTGTGTGTGTGTTTATGTATGTATTTATGTAATAGTTTATATTATGATCATATTGACACCTGGCATCCAAAGGCAACCAGAAATCTGGACAATTGTAGTGTGTACTATTGAATAGAAAGTAGGAAACTCTACACTTGTATTTTTTATTGTGTACTATATATAAAAGTAATTGACTTTGACTGAACTAATTTCAATAAAGCAAAGGCGTAGTGTGTGTGTTTGTGTATGTGTGTGTGTGTATGCATATATATATGTGATTGTCTCCATGTGTTTTAGCATTAACATTAGAGGACTAGGTCTGCTGTGACATTTGTCTGCTATGACATATGTCCTGTAGGTCAGTGGTTTGATGTGTGAAGACCAGCAGAATAAAACAGTTTACTTGAAAATAAACAAGGTTTGGCATTAGGAGTATCATCTGGCTGTAGAATATTATATCTCATCTGCATTGCTGTTAAATGACTGGACTTAAATTATGCCCTAATCCTTTAGTATTCAGATTACTCTGTCAAATATAATGCTTATTTATTCACATTGTTTTGAATTAATCATAAATTATCTCATAGCCTGGGTTTTTAGATGATGTGATTATTTATAACAGAACGACATTGTAGTTTATGAGTGAGAGGCTGGATATGGCCCGTTAGAACATAGAATAGGTAGAATATTTGGGTCTGATATGGTTGGTTTAAATGCTAAAGAGTTAAGACTTAAATCATTCCTATATTCATTTTGAAGAAAATTCTTACTTTTATTTTCATTATGAGACAATAATCTCACCTTAAAAGACTGGTAAAACTAATACCAGTAATTACAGTACAAATATTAGGGTATAAAAGTGAAAGCATGTGGCTTAGTGGTTAAGGTATTTGGCTCATGATCATAAAAGTCATCATTTCAATTCCCAGTAGTGTGTTGTGTTCTTAAGCAGGACACTTTATTTTCACATTGCTCCATTTCATCCAGCTGGCAAAAATGTGTAGTACCTGCAATTCAAACGCTTAGTCTTGTCACATTCTGTGTCATGCTGAATCTCCTTCAGAACTATGTTAAGGGTGTGAGTGTCTGTGGAGTGCTCAGTCACTTGTATGTTAATTTCATGAGCTAGCTCTTCCATTGATCTGGTCAGCTGGAGCACTCCTCATTGCAATCGGACAAGCAATTGTATAAACCAGGGATTATCAACCTGACCATGGATCCTTTGCTACCAAGCTGCATAGAAAGGAAAAAGTTTTTAAATTCTAGTTCTGTTTTATTAACTATCATAGTCGGCAGGGTGTTTTATTTTGGAAAAATTACCACTTCTGTCTGGAAAGTTGTGTAATAAGAAGTTTGCTTTCCAACCACATGGTTCCAGGGTTCAATCCCATTGTGTGACACCTTGGGCAAGTGTCATTTTCTATAGCCTTGGGCCAACCAAAACCTTGTGAGTGGATTTGGTAGATGAAAACTGAAAGAAGCCCATCATATATATATATATATATATATATATATCATCATCATATATATATATACACACACATACATATTATGCATGTGTCGTTGTGTCTGTTTGTCCCTGACCACTACTTGACAACTGGTGTTGGTGTATTTATGTCTCTGTAACTTAGTAGTTCAGCAAAGAGACCAAACTTAAAAAAACCCAAAAAAACTAAATACTGAGGTTGTTTCATTCAACTAAAAATAAATTCAAGGTGGTGCCCCAGCATGGCTGAACAGGCAAAAGAGCATTATACATCTTATTTAACTTATATAAAATGCACTTTATTATGTTCTATTATGCATGTGATCCCCCTGGTTCATGGAAAAATTTTCTTGTATGAAACCAGTTTGTACTGCAGAAAAGGTTGGGAATGGCTGGTATAAACTTTATTGTTTCTTCAAATAAAATTGGTCTTGCGTTTAGTAAATGGAAACAAATTTTACTAATTCAGATACTCAGCCTTGTTTAGAACTCATTTGTATATTTTGAGCGAGTGATCTGACTAAATCTTGTTTCAACTTACTTTTTAGTACTACAAATGAGTGTCATTATTTTTAGCCACAAGGTTTGTCTATGTGATTACATGCCAGTTAGATACTGTAATGGTTTTCTTGATAGGAATTTTTTTATATTTTGAGCAACCAAGCAAGCAAATAAACTCTCTTCTGTAAAATGTTAACATCTTATATCAATATACGATGATTAAATCTGTCTGTATATATTTGTATATTTGTCACTTCCTGAAGGCCCATATATTGTACACACACACACACACAAGTATGTGTGTGTGCATATATAGATAGATAAACAGAAGTGTATGTATATACACACACACACACATACAAACATATAAGTACATATATATTCAATGTTTTATATATTTATATATATATATATATATATATATA
>NC_068984.1:60433513-60437069 GCF_001194135.2 Octopus bimaculoides
GTGTGTGTGTATATATATATATATATATATATATATATATATATACATATGTGTGTGTGTATATATATTTGTGCATATATATGTATATGTGTATGTATATATATATATATAATGTATGCATATATATATATATATGTATACATATATATATATATAAATATATGTTTATAGATGATATATATGTACATATATGATATATTTGTGTGTGTGTATGTATATATATATATATATATATATATATATACATATATATATATATATATATATATATCTACAGTTATACATATATAGATATATACATATGTCATTTTATATATGAATACAATCAAATACTTTATGCACGTTTATTCAAGAATTATATAGGTATAAGTTTGTGTGTGTATATTATGCATATATGTGTATGTATGTATATATATATATATATATAAATATATACACACACACGTGCGCACACACACACACACACACACATGTATATATACATACATATATGCATGCTCCCCATATATATATGTATGTTTGTATGTGTTTGTGTGTGTGTGTGTGTGTGTGTGTGTATGAATATATATGTTTGTGTATGTATACATTGGCACAAAGTCACAAAGCAGTTTATGAAGACATGAACATATGATGTTGAAACTTTCATAAATATTATCTACAAGTATTTACAGAAACTGGCACGGAGTATTTTGGTTTGTGTGTTTGTGTGTGTTGTATGCAAGCATTTGTGTATGTATGGATGTATGTACATGTATCTAGACAAAACACACAAGCAGTCATTATCACAAATGTTATATTTTTCCTCCTTCTTCATAATTTAATGTTCTTTAATTTTTGGGGATCCACCCTTTATCATCTAAACCTTTGTTATATCAACCCTCTTGCAACTCACAGACACACACATGAACACACTCTCTTACCTATGTACATGTATATGCTGTGTGTGCTTTGTGTGTGTGTGTGTGTGTACAGATATTTTTAGCAAATCTACTTATCTCTTGTGTAAATGATTTAACAATGAACCAGTATAGTTGTGTTTGGCTTAATAAATTAATTCGGTCTCTAAAGGAACATAATAAGCAATTTGATTTGAAATGGAATATTCTATCTAGATTCTTCCCATTTGACAAAGGTTAATCTTTTTGTCTGCTCTGTAATGAAGAACACTTTCTCATCCTTTTCTCAAAGAATATTCTCGTAAACACGTTTAAAGAATGCGTTTATCGTTGTACGTGTTGGCAAAAACATACCTTTAGTTCCTATAAGTAATTTCTACCTATCTATAAAATTCGATCTTTAACTGTCTTCTTAAATTTCATTTCCACTACATATATCTATTTCCACTACATATATCTATTTCCACATTTTTAAGCTTTATTCCCATTCATCTATCACACTATATTTCTCCACTCTTAAGTTTCTGTTAATTTCTTTCTTTCTCCTCCTTCTCTTTCTCTAAATTACCCTTGATGTTAAATGTATTAACGTTTTTTTTTTTTAATAACTTGCCAGCATTCCCCTTCATCAAATATACGGTAATCACATTTGGCTAAAATGACTTATTGATGTGTTTTTGTTTCTCTTTTTTTCCCCTGATGAGATGTTTTACATCATTTTATTCCATCTGGAATAATATCAATGTTTTCTTTGAAATGTATGTCGGAAGTATAAAGATTTGAATAACACCTATGTTTGACTTCATTCTTAATTTCTCTGCCTGTCTGTCTGTCTGTCTGTCTGGCTCTCTCTCTCTCTCTCTCTCTCTCTCTCTCTCTCTCTCTCTCTTACTGTCAGTAAGGTGAGGGTTGGCAACAGTATAGTGAGAGATTCCAGATAGAAATAGGAGTTCATCAAAGACCAGTCCTCAACCTCCTCTTATTCATCATTGTCCTCCAGGTAATAACAGAGGAATTCAAGACAGGATTCCTCTGGGAGCTATTCTATGTTGATGACCTTGCTCTAATAGCTGAGTCACTATCAGAACTAGAGAAGTTTCAGATGTGGAAGCAAGGTCTAGAAACGAAGGGCCTTAGAGTCAATCTAATAAAAGACAAAGTCTTAGTAAGCTAGAAGACAGATAAATCACAAATCCCTTCAGGTAGATGGCCCTGCTAGATCTGTAGAAAAGGCAAAGGCAGAAACGCCATAAGATGTACCCAGTGTAAGCTATGGACACGTAAGAGGTGCAGCAATATCAAAGGAAGGCTCACTTGGAAAGATAGTTTTTATGTGTGACAGATGCACAGGGGCAATAAACACTGAAGATGTACAAAAAACAGATTCCATCACATGCCAGGGGGAAAAGCTAGTAGTTGATAGGTTCCATTACCTAGGTGACCAAGTCAGCAATGGGGGTGGTTGCTCTGAGAGTGTAGCTGCTAGAATAAGAATAGCCTGGGCAAAGTTCAGAGAACTCCTACCTCTGCTGGTAACAAAGGGTCTCTTGCTCAGAGTGAAAGGTAGACTGTATGATGCATGTGTGCAAGCAACCATGCTATATGGCAGTGAAACATGGGCCATGACTGCTGAGGACATGCGTAGGCTTGAAAGAAATGAAGCTAGTATGCTCCACTGAATGTATAATGTCAGTGTGCATACACGACAAAGTGTAAGCACCCTGAAAGAAAAGTTGGACTTAAGAAGCATCAGTTGTGGTGTGCAAGACAGACGACTGCACTGGTATGGTCATGTGTTATGTATGGATGAGGACAGCTGTGTGAGGAAGTGCTACACCCTAACAGTGGAGGGAACCTGTAGAAGAGGTAGAACCAGGAAGACATGGGATAAGGTGGTGAAGCATGAGCTTCAAACGTTGGGCCTCACAGGGGCAATGACAAGTGACTGAAACCTTTGGAGATATGCTGTGCTTGAAAAGACCCGGCAAGCCAAATGAGATTGTAGCCATGGCCAATGCCAGCATCACAAAACTGGACCATTTCAAATGTTGGGTAATATGCTGTGATTGAGAAGACCTGTTGAGTCAAGTGAAATCGTAGTCGTGGCTGATGCCAGTACAGTCTGACTGTCACCCATGCTGGTAGCACGTAAAAAGCACCATTTAAGTGTGGCCGATGCCAGTGCTGCCTGACTGGCCCCCATGCCAGTAACATGTAAAAAGTACTCTTGAAGTGTTGGCATTAGAAAGGACATCCAGCTGTAGAAACCTTGCAAGGTCAGATTGGAGCCTGGTGCAGATTGGAGACTGGTTTACCAGTCTTCAGTCAAACCATCCAACCCATGCCAACGTGGAAAGCACACATTAAACAATGATGATGATGACGGTGATACAAAACTGCATACATATAAACAAATACATGCATGTACACAAATACACACATATACACAAATACATACACATACACAAATATATACACCCACACAAATGCATACACATACTCAAATGCATACATATACTCAAATGCATACATATACACAAATACATACCCATACACAAATACACAAATACATACACATGCACAAAAACATACACATACACAATTACATACACATACACAAATACATACACACACAAATACATACCCTTACACATACACAT
>NC_068984.1:60438544-60443897 GCF_001194135.2 Octopus bimaculoides
GTGCGGGTGGCACATAAAATACACCATTTTGAGCGTGGCCATTGCCAGTACTGCCTGACTGGCCTTCGTAGGATTTTCGAGCGAGATCGTAGCCAGTGCCCCTAGACTGGCTCTTGTGCGGGTAGCACATAAAATACATCATTTTGAGCATGGCCGTTGCCAGTACCGCCTGACTGGCCTTCATGCGGGTGACACGTAAAAGCACCCACTACACTCTCTGAGTGGTTGGCGTTAGGAAGGGCATCCAGCTGTAGAAACACTGCCAAAATCAGATTGGAGCCTGGTGTTGCTATCTGGTTTCACCAGTCCTCAATCAAATCGTCCAACCCATGCTAGCATGGAAAGCAGACGTTAAACAATGATGATGATGATGATGATACATATATACATACATATACACAAATGCATGCTCATACGCATACACATTCACAAATACATCCACATGCAAAACATGTGCATAATAGTTTGATGAGCTTGGGTTGAAAGTTGTCTATAGCCTTCAATACATATCAATCAATATAGAATAGATACACATGCTTACTTGGATGCATACACAAACACAAGTACACATAGAAATGCATTCACACACACATACACAAACACAAGCATACATACAAATACATACACTTAAACACATGCAATACATACAAAATACACACAACATACAAACAGACAATACAGTTACTCAGTCAAAAGTTGTTATATATCAGCAATAAATGTTGCTGGAGTTCTGGATTACAAGATATTTAAAGCCCAGTGACCTGCAAAACATCAACGAGTGTTTATATTCAGTGTTCCTTTCAATGTTGTATGCAGACGTTCTTGGAGAGAGAAAGAGAGAGAGACAAAAAAAAAAAAGAAGAAACAGTCCCTTGGAATTGCAGAATTATTCAGCTGTTTGTAATCTACAGCATATAATATAAACACAGTCATGCATGAATGCCACTGCCTAATGCACAGAAGTACACATATGCCCATGCATGTTTTTTCATATGCATCCATGTGTGCATGCCTATCTGCTGTTTGTCCCTCTTTATATATATATATATATATATATATATATACATACATATAAATAAATACAAATATGTATATGCATATGCATATGCATATATATATATATATATATATATATATATATATATATATATATATATATATTCACATACATATTTGCACACACATACATTATATTGTGTAATATGTGCATAAATATGTATGTATATATGTGTGAACACACACATATCTGTATGTAGATGGAGAGTAAGAAAGAGAGAGCTGGTCATTTACATACACTGATGTATGCCTGCATAACCATATTGTGTATGTGTATGTGTGCATGTGTATATACATATATATATTATATATTAAATATATATATATATCTGTAATATATAAACATACATATATATATGTATATAAATATACATATGTAGTTAATCATTTTTATGTGTGCAAGTACACACACACACATGACCACCACCACCACCAACACCACCAACACCATCATCATCATCATCATCACCATCATCACCACCACCACCATCATCATCATCATCATCATCATCATCATCATCATCATTATTTAATGTCTATGTTCCATGCTAGCATGGGTTAGACATTTGACAGGATCTAATGAGCCCAAAGACTGCACTGTACTTCATTGTCTGTACTGGGTTCGTATATACAACAGGATGCCCCTTTATAAAGCTGAGCACTTTACATCATCATGCACTGAGTGCCTTTTTTCATAGTACCAACACTTGTGAGGTCACCAGGCAACTTGCAGCATGATGAATCCTGAGGGGTGAGGAGCAACTTTATGCTGGGATAATGAAGAATAGATAAGGGTAAAGTATTGGAGAAAAACAAGGGTAGCACTGGAGAGGTTCCTTGCTGTAAAGTAGTTGCATGGCTACTCATATTTTTAAAGACAAGATGGGGATGATTGGCTGGAGCCAGAAAGTATAAAAGAAAATAATGATAATAATGGTGAAGAATATCAGGGTGGA
The DNA here is from genome assembly GCF_001194135.2 of Octopus bimaculoides. Classification (NCBI taxonomy): domain Eukaryota; kingdom Metazoa; phylum Mollusca; class Cephalopoda; order Octopoda; family Octopodidae; genus Octopus; species Octopus bimaculoides. The sequence continues at coordinate 60,440,557 of NC_068984.1, forward strand.
CGCTCAAGATATGATGTAGGTAGAAATGAGCTGGGTAGAGGTCTAGGATTGAGTGGGGTAGAGGTCAAGGATTGAGTGGGGTAGAGATTAAGGATTGAGTTGGGTAGAGGTCAATGATTGAGTGGAGTAGAGGTCAAGGATTGAGTGGGGTGGAGGTCAAGGATTAAGTGGGGTAGAGATTAAGGATTGAGTGGGGTAGAGGTCAAGGATTGAGTGAGGTAGAGGTCAAAGATTGGGTGGAGTAGAGGTCAAGGATTGAGTGGGATAGAGGTCAAGGATTGAGTGGGATAGAGGTCAAGGATTGAGTGGGGTAGATATTAAGGATTGAGTGGGGTACAGGTCAAGGATTGAGTGAGTAGAGGTCAAGGATTGAGTGGGGTAGAAGTCAAGAATTGAGTGGAGTAGAGGTCAAGGATTGAGTGGGGTAGAGGTCAATGATTGAGTGGGGAGAGGTCAAGGATTGAGTGGGGTAGAGGTCTAGGATTGAGTGGGGTGGAGGTCAAGGATTGAGTGGAGTAGAGTTCAATGATTGAGTGGAGTAGAGATCAAGGATTGAGTGGGGTAGAGGTCAAGGATTGAGTGGGGTAGAAGTCTAGGATTGAGTGGGGTAGAAATCAAGGATTGAGTGGAGTAGAGGTCAAGGATTGAGTGGGGTAGAGGTCTAGGATTGAGTGGGGTAGAGGTCAAGGATTGAGTGGGGTAGAGGTCAAGGATTGAGTGGGGTAGAGGTCAAGGATTGAGTAGGGTAAAGTTTCCTTCTCAACTCATGCCAACTCACATGGGCCTGTTTCCCCAGTTTCTGTGGTGAATAAATTTTCTACCTGGACAGGATGCTGGTCTGTCACAGGATTATTCATTTTTGCTAGCAGAGTGGACTGGAGCAATGTGAAATGAAGTGTTTTGCTCAAGAACACAATGTATTGCTCAGTCCAGTAATTGAAACCACAATCCTACGATCATGAGTCCAACACCCTAACCACTAAGTTATGTTCCTCCACAGGAGTGAGTGGGGGAGTAGGAAAAGTCTGATAGTCTGGAGCAGCAGTGTAAAAATGATGATATGGTAAACAGGAGGAGAACCAAAGTGAAATGACATGCTGCTGTGTTGATTGCAGGTGTGGATGTGGAAGAGGGAGGTAGGTGCAGTGTATGTCAGGTGGGTGTGACGTATGGTGGTGGTGGGGGGAGGGGAAGGAAAGAGACAATTTGATGACACAGTTGGGGTAGGAGATCAATGAGAGTGAAGGTAGTGAGAACCGTATTAATGGATGAAGGATGGATAACAAGTGAAGTGGTTCTGGGTAGTGAGGACTGAAATATCAAGGCAGAACTGCAGGATGGAAGTGATGGCTGGTTATGATAGGTGTCTTGAGGTGGAAGGAAATTTGGCAAAGGGCATAGTTGCCTATATATATATATATATATATATATATATATATGTATATGTATATGTAGTCTCTACTGATGAGTTTTTATTTTTCAAATGAAACTAGACTAGTATAGTGATCTCACTCAATATCGGGTGGTTATCTCCCCTGTCAGTATATGAAAATGTGCTTTCTTATTGCTCTAAGGGTTCTTAACTATTATTTCTAGCAGCATAGGTGCTACCTAGTATCCTCAGTCACAATTAGTGGCAGTTAAATTTTTACTTATTGGTTTTATTTTGCATATAGCCATCTTTGTTATTATATATATATATATATATATATATATATATATATATATATATATACCTCACTACTAGGTATATCTCCTCAAGCACACAATCACATACCATACATATATATACACATGTGCACACACACATTCACACTCACACACACACACACATACACACAGATATAGAAGTATGTGTATATACTACAGAATAAAACTGAATTTTGTGCCTCATAGACCATAGAACTGCACCTGGAAAGTTCCTGTTGATCAAAGTTTTTTCTTTTATTTTGATAATGGAACATCAGAAGTTGTCCATGAATGTGTATTTAACGTCATTTCACGAAACCATTTTGTCTGATTATTCTATGAATTCCATCAATCTATCACTCTAAACTGGTACTTCTATATATAGTACCGATATATGTACATTGTGAGGGAAAGACACTATTGAGAATCTGGATGGCCATCCTGGGAATATTAGTTTGAATGTTACAGGAGAAGGTAGAGCCAAACCATTGTTTCCTCTCAATGCTGGAACATTTATCCCTCTCAGGTTGTGATGCATCCTTGGTTCATTCAGAGCTTGGCTAATAGCAATAAATTGACCCCGAAAAGATGAAAGGAAAAGATTAATCTCAAAGATGACCTGAAAATAAATTAGTAGATGTAGAGTAAAGTAAAGCTGCATTGGGGAATTGAATGTGTGTTGAGCTTGCATCCCATATTGTGTTGTTTGCCATGTATGTTATATATTGAATTCTTTCTTATTTATATACGTACTCACTCACTCTCTCACTCACTCATCTGATATTTCATTCACTTAATTATCATCATTCACATCAAATTTGATGACATACTTTCAAGAAAAATTAAGGATTAGTGTTGGACGTGTAGAAGTTTTTTTTGTTTTCTTATTGGTTGTGATCTTCTTATATATAATAATATTGATGTAAGTTATGTTGTGTCTAATGTGAACAGAAAAGAAAGGAAAGAAGAGAAAAGATAAATATAAATGGTAAAACAAACATTAAAAAAAAATTAATAGAAATAAAAACAGTCAAAATATATGAAAAACAAAAGCACTCATAGAAATGAAAATGAATTCTTTGTTTTTGTATGTGTGTGTATGTTATGTTAGTCGTTGTCTGGGTATGTTTGCAATGACTACAACTGCGTTAGCAATGTGTGTTTGTAATAGTGAATGTAAACCTGTGTGTGCATATCTGATATTCTATATGAAAAGCTTTGCTATCATGTGTGTGTGTGTATGTGTGTGTGTTAGTATGAAAGAAAAGAGAGACAAATGAGAGAAGAGACATGTAAGAGAGTGTGAAGGGGGTGAAAAGAGCCAGTGCGGAAATAAAAGAGAAAGAGAGAGGTTTTGGTAGCAGCATGGAACTAGATTGTAAGATAAATAGGTAGTTAGAAGAACAGACATACAGATGAATAGACAGGCCAGAAAAGCTATTGGAATAATGATGAATAACGATCTAACCCAGCCCTTCATTGAAAAAGAAAAAGAATTAAAGCTTCTCTTCAGAGTTTCAGATTTTTTTTTTTTTTAACCAATAAATATGTAGAGGTCTTATTTTCTTTTGTTCCTTCTTTTGACATTTTTAGCGCACGTGTGCACACACACACAGAGTCTATGTATAATGTGTGTACACATGTATATATAT
>NC_068984.1:60445751-60448452 GCF_001194135.2 Octopus bimaculoides
TATATATACATATAAATTATTGAAATTTATATTTTATGTACACATACACACACACACACACACACACACACACACACACACACACACACATATAATATAAATTTCAACACTCTCCCACTTACACACACATGCACACATGCACACACATACATAAATGTGGCTAGATATGTATGTGTGTACATATTTTCATATATTTCAACATAAAGCATAGAACTTAAAGTAATGAAATTCAGATTAATACCATCTGCTCTCTAAGATGTTATCAATACTGGATGATTCCTAGTGTTGTTCTGTTGATGCCTATTTCATTTTTGTTTTTGTTTTTTTTCTTCTTATTTATTCATTTATTTTTATTTTTAATTTTATTTGTCTTCTAGGAAAATCAAATGACACACCTTCTTTATCTGCCACCTCTCCACTGCTACTTTGCGGAAAATGCAGTCTTTTACAGTTGTATCAGGCTGTGGAGAGTGACAAGGGTTATTACAATGATTTAAAAGTTTCTCTTGCAAGAACTACGTAACCTTTAGCTGTAAAACACCACGCTGAAATATCTTTTTTTTTTTTATTATGGCCTCATATATATATATATATATATATATATATATATATATATATATGCATGTATTTGTTTGTTATTACATATATAGATAAGTTTGGTCACCTGCTCTCTCTCTCTCTCTTTTGTATCTCACCATCTACATGAAATTTCTTAACTTGAGGGCAGATAGATGACTCCACAGGATGCCACCTACATGTTAACTAATATGGAGGTCAATGCTTCGTTACTTATCTCTGCCACTAAATCCATTCAGCTCTCTAAGTTAAGAAGGTATCATGTTTGCTGAAATCTTGCAACTTTTAATATTGTCTGCATTGTAGAATGAATGAGTAGTTTGCTGGCAAGCATATTTCCTCCATTGTTTGAAGATATCTATCATAAACCAGTGCCTTACATGTAAGCTGTTTATCTCTTTCGTATTTTTAAACGTTATGAAACTCAGATGTAGGAACCAACCAAAATATAAACTCCTTGTCATTTGGAAAATGACAAGGAGTTTATATGCTGGTGGCATGTAAAATGCACATGTGCCGGTGCCATATGATAGCGCTTGTTCCAGCACCATGAAAAAAGCACCCACCTTGGTGCTGCGTAAAAACCACTCAGCACACTCTGTAAAGTGATTGGCATTAGGAAGGGCATCCAACCATAGAAACCAGGCCAAATCAGACTGGAACCTGGTACAGCTCTTCTGCTTGCCAGCTCTGGTCAAACTGTCCAACCTATGCCTGCATGGAAAATAGACGTTAAATAATAATAAAAATAAAAATAATAATAATAATGATAATAATAATAATAATAACAATAATAACAATAATAATAATAAAAATAATAATTTATTCTTTTATTGGCTACGAGGGCTAGTATAAATAAACATAAAAGACATGAAACAACATAAAAGGCAGCACAAGACAAAACAAAGGGTTATACTGCATATAAACAATAAAAACAATCAAAATTAAACAATATAAAACTCCCAAAAGGGGAGGTACTTTAAAGGTACTCGTGGAAAAACCCACAAAAGCTTTGGGTACCTGACCAACAGAGCAAGAGCCCATCATTTATTTCTTCACAGGTGTATAACTCAGAACTGGTCCTTTCACATTGACCATTCTTCCGACATTCACCCACCTTTCGATGAACTTGCTAGAAGGCAACGCTTCCCTCTCCACCCTCACTTTCCTTTTCAATTGAAACTTGAAATAATAATAATGCTGATGATGATGATGATTATTATTATTATTATTTTTTTTATTATTATTATTATTATTATTATTATTATTATTATCATCATCATCATCATCATCATCATCATCATCATCATCATCATCATCATCATCATCATCATCATCATCATCATCATCATCATCATCATCATCATCATCATCATCATCATCATCATCATCATCATCATTGTCATTTCTTGTCATTGAAGATGTTTTTCCTCCTGAAATAAGTCTTGAAAAGGTACCATGCTTCCTACAGAGGAAAAATAACATTTCATTTGCCAATTTTCTCCACAGAACATGGTTATCTATGCTTAATTTACCATGTCTCTGTACTATAAAACTAAAAGCTAAAAATCCTACAGGATCTACATGTTACAAAGCCACTAACAAAATATCTTAGCATGTGGAAGAACTGTTATTTAGTTTTTAAGTTTATCTGGTTCTCAGAATTTTGGGGTCAAAGTTGTCATGTATCTTTGATGTTAGAACTTTTTTTAATGTAAAAATGTTAATGATTTACCTTCAGTTTATTAATACTCACTAAAAGCCACAACTTGATAAAATGATAACTTACCAGCTTAAAAATAGATTGTTCTATGTTCATGTATTATTTCACTTATTGGTATGGCACACATTAAGGATGAATATTGGTAGTACTTATAATGAATATCCTTTAGCTCCTTGTAGCACAGATTCCAAATTGTTCCTCACAAAATTGCTAGTCACTGTTAGCAAGGTCTAGCAGCAACACAAAAAAAAAAAACCTAACAAAAGACAAAAAAAAAAATACAAACTTACTATCTTTATCTTAATTTCTGTCAGGGTATGATATTGTTTTATCCTCATTAATGTTGTATAGATCAACATTTATAGATACACTTCTATTGGCAATTATTGTTGTTACTGTAAA
>NC_068984.1:60448834-60452970 GCF_001194135.2 Octopus bimaculoides
TATACATACCAGGCTCCCATTGGTTTGATGTCTCTTAACATGAAACCAATGGTAGCCTGGTTAACTCACAAATATAAAATAGTTATCCACCAGTGCAATGCTGAGCAGTTACTCTCACTGTTCAGTATTAACAGGCTGTATAGTAAGAAGCTTGCTTCCCAACCACATGGTTCTGAGTTCAGTCCCACTGTATGGCACCGTGGGCAAGTGTCTTCTACTTTAACCTTGGGCCAACCAAAGCCTTCTGAGTGGATTTGGTAGACAGAAACGGAAAGAAGCCCACTATATATATATGTGTGTGTGTGTGTGTGTGTCTTTGTGCCTATGTTTGTCGCTGCTTGACAACTGGTGTTGGTGTGTAGAATAAGTACTAGGCTTAAGATATTAGCCCCAGGGTCAATTTGTTTGACTAAAATATCTTCAAGGTGATGTTCTAGCATGCGCACAGTCAAATGACTGAAACAAGTACAAGTATAAAAATTATATGCAGGCATCACTGTGTGATTAAGAAGTTTACTTTATAACCATATTTAAAATTCAGTTCAACTGCATGGTACTTTGAGCAATTGTCCTCAGAAATAATCTTGAACTGACCGCTGCTGTGTGAATGGAATTTGGTTTGGTAAATAGAAACTGTATGGAATCCTACCATATGTGATGTGGTGTGATGTGTGTATTTGTGAATAATTACAACAAAAATTAGCTAAAAGGAATGTGTGTGTGTATATATATATATATATATATATATATATATATACACACACACACACACACACACACACACACACACACACACACTCATACACACACTTACAAGTTTAAATGTGTGTTAAGAAGTTTGCTTCCCAACCATATGGTCCTTGGCTCAGTCCCACTGTGTGGCACCTTGGGCAAGTGTCTTGCCTTCTGCTACAGTCCCAGGCTGACCAAAGGTGCATGAATGGATTTTGGAGATGAAACTGAAAGAAATCCATTGTATAGATATATATGTGTGAGTGTGTGTCTGTGTGTATGTATATATATATATAAAGTCAGTAAATGGTGGGGTTGTGTTAACCGCATGTGGAGAAATAATAGGAAAATGAAAAATAATAATAAGGCAGAATGCTAAACTGAAAGCATATTTTGATATAGATGTGTAAAAACTCATATCCTGTTGACAAAGAGTCCAAAACTCCAACTAAAGAATATAAAACCCACAGAATTGTCTTCCCTTACACACACTTCCTGTTTTGACACCACACTTCCTGCGTAACACATAAACTTTCAGCCCCCTTTCTTTTTGTAACAAAACACAACTAACTCTCAATTTCATGCATCCTAATCTTTCCAACTATTATCTACATGGATTACCATTGAACTTTAAAAGCTCAAAGACAATATAATGTATTGGTATATTTATTTTTTTATATATTATTTTTTTATATATTATTTTTTACTTTTTTGTAAAAGATATTTTCACTCTCCCTCTTCTTGAAAATTTGCCATCCAATGAAAGCCGGTTAGAAATCCTTTTTACACATCTATATTAAAATATGCTTTCAGTTTAGCATTCTGCCTTATGATTATTATTTTTCATTTTCATATATATATATATATATATATATATATATATATATGCAACACTATGTTACAAGAAATATAGATGAGATATCTATACAATATATTCATATCCATAGATATATTTTATGGAAGGTGGTGCCTCAGCATAGCCACAGTTCAGTGACTGAAACAAATAGAAGATAAATGACAAGAAATATATAATTTACATTCATTGCAACTCACAGTGTTAGTTAATAAATCTATATATATGCTCTATAGCACATTATAACAATGAAACTATGTACCACTAACGCACCAGTAATATAAGTGTGTGTATGTGTATATGTGTGTATGTACTTACAAACATACCTGTTTACTTAGAGGACCAGACGCATTCAATATCAAAGACAAGACATAAAACATTGACCTCTATGTGCTCAAGCAGCTGGTATTCTGTTGACTCAGCCATTCACCCTCAAGTTTTGCATACAGCCTTTAGTCATGAGAAATTTAATGTAATAATAGCCAAAGGCATATTACCTCTAATTTACCATCAATTCTGTTTTGTCATTGAAGCATCTACTGTTGTCTGCAGTGGAGAAGAATAATTGCATCATTTAGTGAGAATATCTGTTGATTTCATAGGAGACACTGCAAATGGTTTGCAACCAAGCATCAAAAGTCAATTTATTGTTCATAAGCCAAAGAGGGAATCTCCATGTGATCATTGTGTATGCTAGAAATAGTAACCATATAGTTCTCAAACTACACTGCTGTTGTCTTGAAAAGGAAGGGACACATTGAACAATGTATTTCAAGATATGCAATACTTGCGAAAATGAAAAAGACAGTCATGACCACAATTATATTTGATTATAGGCTTGCTCAGTCAAAGCTGGCTGTGAGATGCACAACAACAAGGGCAATTTTATTGTTGTTATTTAACCCAAGGTAAGCTTTGATTGAGCATTTCTTTGCTTAAATGCATTCTGGTTGTTTCTATTCTGTCCTTTCAAAAGATATGTAAGCCTGCATTATCTGTGGTCTTTCCATATTTAAGTGTAGAGTATGATTTGAGGAAGATATAACTACTATCCTTAGCAAATCAAGTGAATGAGTAGAGGTTCCTTCTCCACTTCACTTAATGAATACTCGCCTGTCTGCCAAAGAATACCTTTATCATTAGTTGCGCATGAGCTGGTTGCTCTGCTGCAAGAGGACAGATTTTGTTTGCACCGATATTGGTTTTCAGTCAATATTTGTTTTCTGTCAATGGATTTTAGTTGTAAAATAGCAGCAGAATAAATGTTTAAGGCATCTGGCACTTTATTCAATATTTCTGCGCATCTTGATTGTATCTCTCTCTCTCTTTCTCTCTCACTCTCTTTTTCACTCTCTCTCACTCTCTCTCACTCTCTCTTTCTCTCTTTTCTCTCTGTCTATTTATCTTTTCTTTTTATCTATCTACTTATGTCTATCTTTCTATCTATCTATCTCTCTCTCTCTTGCTTTCTTTCTTTCTTTTCTTCCTTCCATTCTTTCTTTCTGTCTACACACACATGTACACACACACACACACACACACACACACACACACACACACACCATATTTATTAAAGTGCAGTGCAGTCTTGAATATAATGTGACCTTTTTTTTTAGTAACTAAGAATTAGAAAATATATTTTATCTTCTTCTATAACACAACCTCCATAGTTATCTATATATTTGAAGAAAGAAAAAAAAAGCAATGTAATATCATAGCAAATTTTAAAACACATAATACAAAACAAAACAAAAAGCTAAATATAAACACTAGAATTGGAATGGTTTCCTGGTTTTGTTCAATAACTTTTGCTTAAAAGCTATTGAGCCAAGTCTATAGCACAGCTTAAAAAAAACAAGGTCATTGTTCATAAAATGAGTTTATCACTTAAAAAAAAAAAAAAACCTTCAAATTCTTATTCATCCATCATTTGATTCTCCAGATAACTTTAGTCATTCTTCTTGATTTAGCTTTCACTTTTCATCACCGTCTCATCCTATCACTTTCTCATCTTTTTCATATAAACTTGCAGTGGTGTCTGTAGGTGCATTTTGATCATTCCACACTAGGTTATCTTCCCTTCCATCTGATTTACTTACTAATATCAGTTTTTAGAAAAAAGCTTTTAAAAATCACATGTTCAGATAAAATAGTCCAAACCACTTTAATCCAGATGGCAACAGAAAAAAGGCAAGGGTTGTTTTTTTTTTTTTTTTTAAGATTTCTTTTTTTTTTTCTATCACTTCATCAGATGACATCCATGATATCCATGGCATTTTGTCTTTATTCGTAAATAGCTTGCTCAGAAACAATTTCAAAGAGCTGAATAACACTTGTCAAATGACATGGTGATTCCAATTTAAGTTCTTATATCTCTAAATATATGTTTCATTTGGTGAGTATGGTGAGCATTAAATTCATCCCACACCAACACTGCAGCTCCTGGTCATTCATCCAATACTTTTCTCAGACATAATCCTGTGCATTACCCACTTCCTTCCTTCCTTCCTCTCTTCCTTCTTTCCTCTCTTCCTTCCTTCCTCTCTTCCTT
>NC_068984.1:60453032-60456294 GCF_001194135.2 Octopus bimaculoides
CTTCCTTCCTTCCTTCCTTCCTTCCTTCCTTCCTTCCTTCCTTCCTTCCTTCCTTCCTTCCTCCCTCTCTTCCTTCCTCCCTCTCTTTCTCCTTCCTTCCTTCCGTTTGTACGTCCGGCCGTCCGTTGAAGTAAACAGTAACGCCAGAAGGAAAATTTTCACTTTTTGTGGGGATTGTCTTTCTTTTAAAGCATATTCATGGTGGTTAGTTTTTGGTTCTGTGATTTAAATAACTTAAAGCTGAAATAAAATTTTCTCATACTTTGTTATTCCAAATACAAACCAGGTTTATTTCCTATTTTGTAAAGTGTTTTGTACTCTGAAATGGCCAAACACCATGGATGTTTCATCCATATTTCCAATATGACTCAGTTTGAAGTTAAGATACTTTCACTCATTTATTATAAAGCTATTATGCAGATTGAGTTCCTACTTCTCTGCATTGAGAGGTCATAACTCTCTTACTATGGTATGTGATTAGAATGTCACAGGAAAGACTTGCAAGGCAGATTCTTCAAGCTGAGTCAACCAACAGGAGAACACTGGCAGTAGATTAAAAACCAGATGGTTGAATAATATCCGTAGTCTCAGTTGGGAAACCAGTCAAAAAGTATAATGATGGCTGCTTTGGATAGGACTCTATGGAGGAGATGCCTAAGGATTCCATCTCTTTGATCCTTTCAAGGATAACAGGTGGAAAAGATGGGGGGTTGAATGGATTTTACTGGTTCTGGATAGTGAAGCTGATGTTCTCTTAGAAATTGTTTGCTGTCTGCCATTTTCTGCATTTAGGTTTTATTGTTTCTCTAATCTAATTTAATATTGCTCTCTGTGATGGTATATGAGGAGTTTAATTTGTTAGTTGAATTATGAAAAGTAAAATATTTACAGAGTAAGATATTTATTGATGTTTGTTATTTAAGGTTAAGGAATATGTTTAATATAAACTGTGAAATATTCTTACATACATAAATTACTCCAAACTTGTTCTTCTTACAGTAATCTTTTATTACCTAACATAAAGCTTCCTCCTTGTCTACCATAGTCCTACTCATTCAAAGACGGTCTTTGTTTGCAAGCCAAATGGTTACCTCACTAGTGATAGTGCCACAAAAAAAGTACCTAATACACTTTGTAATATAATTGGCATTAGAGAAGGTGTCCAGTCATAGACACCATGCCAAAGTACATATTGGAGTATGATGCAATTCTCCAACCTGTTGGATTCTGTTAAACCATGTGACCCATGCCAACATGAAAAATGGACATTAAAAGGAAAGATGATGATAATGAGGAGGCCATTTGACAAATTTGTTAGAGCATTAGATATGATGCCTTAAAGAAGTAATTTTGGCACAACCAATCAAAATTTACTTTTACTTTCATCCTTTCAAGACTAATGAATAAAATATTAGTTCAGAGCAGTGGTTCAGCAGAATTGTTAGAGTCAGCTGACATGTTTTATGCTATCTGTTTCAAATTTTTTTTGTTTTGAGCTCAAATTCTGCCTTTGGTAAACTGAATCCATCACCCAGTTTAACACCACTACCACTGCCGTCAGTTGAACAGCATGGACAAGTAAGTCTATAACCTGTATAGATGATCTAGTAATGGCATACACATGTTCTCACTCAACAGCAGATCAGCAACAGCTAAATGGAAATATTCAAATGGCAATAATTTTACAACTGCTAGAATATAACTGCTTACATGCCATAATGTTGTTCAAACATAAATAATCCTTAGAGCCCATTCAAATTTTCGATTTTGTCAGCCTCCTCCCACGAGAATTTAGTGTTTGAAGCATCACCAGTTATTAACAATAGGAGCTATAGTTCCATACTTAATCAGAATAGGAGCTATAATTTGTAATCTAAAAGAAGGTTTTGTCAGAGATTATTTTATGATCCTATAGATCTTGGGATTCGCATTGCCATAAAGCATGGTACAATGAGTCTCTTGTATTTTTTTATCTGTTTCAGTCACATAGTTGATATTTGCCTTAGTGTCTATTTTTCGATTCCAGAGATCTTAAGAATCGTGCAGCTAGTAAATCTGGTACAATGATAAATCTTTAAAATTTATATTAAGTTAATTAATTGTGTCTAGCCATCCAGAAATATTTAGAATTTTCCAAACTGGCTAGTTATTATTTCTCTCACAGTCAAAAATAAAATTTTTAAAAATTACAAAAACACACCAGCAAAAAAAGCAAAGCAAAAAAGCAAAACAGCATGATAGCAACGTATAAACTATAAATTGCAATAAAATTTTGCCCTCAGCTAATGATATCAGTATCAATCAAAATCTCAGAAAGATTAATTTTGATTAAATAAAAGTTGTGTAAGTACTTACAGTTTTTCTTGGTAGCACGTGGCTCTGATGAGGTCTATGCTACTTTTTTCCTGTTTTCTTAGCCATTTTTGTATTTCTTATTGATTAATCTTTCTCAGTATGAAAATTATTTTTGTTTAATTTATTATTACTAATTTTTCTTTTCTTTTTTTTTCTTTTTGTTGTCTTGCTGTTTTTAGATGATTTCATTTTATATCTCTTGTTCATGTCGATAATTTGTTTTTTTGTTGTTTATTTTTGTTGTTGATTTGTTTATCAGGAATAACTTTGATCTATATATTCATTCTTTGCATCACATGTAATTTCGTAATCGTCTTGAGTTCACTCTTAGAATCATATATCATTTTCTTATTGTTCTGAGTTCAAATTCCAATAAGGTTGACTTTGTATTTCATGATGAGAGTAACTGTCATCCTAGTGGTTACAGGGGCACTGAGAGTACTAACGACCAAGTTTGAGAAATACGTTGGAGAAATTGGAATTGACATGAGGGCAGAGCATGTCCCTAAAACTGCTCTATTGGGGACAGCTAAGAGTGTGTGATTGATACTTGAGTGTCGAGTGTCTTCCATGATACTGAACATATAAGTGTCAAGTCGTATAATTTGTGGAAAGGGACACTGTGAGGCCTTTGACAACAGGATGCTGTCCACTCTCACAGAATTAACCAGAGCAAGTGAGATCAAGAGTTCTGAGGAGTGAAATATGATAATGATGATGATGTTGATGATAATAATGATTAAATACAATGAGTTGAGATATGAGATTGAGCAGCTGTGAAAATCATCATCATCATCGTTGCCGTCATTTAACGTCTGCTTTCCATGCTAGCATGGGTTGGACGATTTGACTGAGGACTGGTGAAACCAGATGGCTACACCAGGCTCCAATCTGATTTGGCAGAGTT
>NC_068984.1:60456304-60460989 GCF_001194135.2 Octopus bimaculoides
ACCAGGCTCCAATCTGATTTGGCAGAGTTTCTACAGCTGGATGCCCTTCCTAATGCCAACCACTCTGAGAGTGTAGTGGGTGCTTTTACATGCCCCCGGCACGAAGGCCAGTCAGGTGGTAAGAATGTAAAGGTAGGGCCACTAGTCACAGGTGGGTTGAATACCATAAGCAGAAATTTCAAGAAAGCTGAGGAACATCTTGTTTGTGACATAAACTTCTCTGTTAAACAGAAAGCCTGTTTATTTAGGGACAACAAGAATCTTAACAAAGGTGCTGGATATCTAAAGTCGTGAGATGTGACTTGCTATCCAGTAGAATGAACTGGCATTACATCTAAGACTGAGAGATAAAAGCAAATAATGATGATAATTTTTTACATAGCTTCAAAGCCAGACATTTGGAGGATAGGTCAAATGATTATATCAGCTCCAGTAGTTGACTGATACTTGTACTTACTTTATCAGCACTAGAGGGATGAAAAGCAAAATTGATGATAGCAACATTTGAACATTATTATTATTATTATTATTATTTTTATTCTGAAAGACTCTCGGATAGTTCTTAATTACCGGTTATTCTTTACTTGAAAGTAGGCAATAACAAATCACCAAAGGTTTCAAGTAGTGCCTTCTCCTGTGACTCAAAGAGACAATACTCTCCTTAGAATGCGAGCTGTACCCAACAATGCTGTCTTCTGGATCACCTTGAGCTTGACAGTAATCCTTTCAGGGTCAATAAGATAAGTACCAGTCAAACACTGGGGTTGATGTAATCGACTCATCCCCTCCCCCAAAATTGCTGCCCTTGTGGAAAAATTTGAAACTGTTATTATTATTATTATTATTATTATTATTATTATTGTTATTATTGTTGTCATTATTATTATTATTATTATTATTATTATTATTATTATTATTACTATTATTATTATTATTATTATCATTATTATTATTATTATTATTATTATTATTACTATTGAGTGAGAGAGCAGCGTATGCCATCAAAGTGACACTGGGGTAAAATATACAAAACCCAGTATACCCTTCATGACTACCCTTCTGATAAGGGTACATCAGCCACATGCACCATGACATGGTGTGCACGACCTTGCAGGTGGGGCCCAATTAGAATTTTCTTCAGGTTGAGTAGCCCATCCTGCTCAAAAGGTCCCTGAATAAAGGTTGTTTAAGGATGTTGACCAAAGCACCCATGTTTCCAGAGGTGAATTATCCAAACCCCAAAGAATTCCTCTCAACACATGGCTATGATGCTCCCCCACTACTTCTGTTCATGATCAGAGATGCACATATCGTCAGCCACCAAGGGACATGCTCAACTGGTTAAGGTCAAACAACTGACAAGCAAATTTGTGGTATTCAGCATAATATTTGCTGTAGCCCATCTTTTATACCAAAACAAAACATGTACATTATAACACTTTCAATCAGTTAAGATTAGAAGCCATGAGAGCCACTGCCTGTTATTGCATTATCATCATCATCATCATCATCATCATCATCATCATCATCATCATCATCATCATCATCATCATCATCATCATCATCATCATTATTATTATTATTATTATTATTATTATTATTATTATTATTATTTAGGCAGTAAGCTGACAGGATTGTGAGCAAACCAGGCAACATACTTAGCAGCATATTGTCTATCTTTAAGTTCTGAGTTCAAATTCTGCTGATGTCAGCTTTGCTTTTCATCATTTCAGGGTCGATAAAATAAGTACCAGTTGCACACTGAGGTTGATTTAATTGATGTAGCCCCTCACCCGAAATTGCTGGCCTTGTGCCAGAATTTGAAATCCTCCTCCTCCTCCTCCTCTTCTTCTTCTTCTTCTTCTTCTTCTTCTTCTTCTTCTTCTTCTTCTTCTTCTTCTTCTTCTTCTTCTTCTTCTTCTTATTATTATTATTATTATTATTATTATTATTATTATTATTATTATATATTAGTGCAGACAATAAAGGAAAAATGCTTTGTGACATTTTATCTGTCTTTGTGTTCTAAGTTCAAATTCCACTGAGGTTGGCTTTGCCTTTCATCCTTTTGGGATTGATAAATTAAGTACCAGTGAAATACTGGAGTTGATGTAATCAACTAGTCCCCTCCCCCCAAATTTCAGGCCTTTTGCCTATATCAGAAAGGATTATTAGTGAAGACAGTGCACTAGTAGGATTGTTAGCTGGTCAAAATTCTTCACAGCATTTCTCTTTTCTGTTCTGATTTCTAACTCTTCCAAGGTCAACTTTGCCTTTCACACTTTTGAAATTGCAAAAAGTAAGTAC
The DNA here is from genome assembly GCF_001194135.2 of Octopus bimaculoides. Classification (NCBI taxonomy): domain Eukaryota; kingdom Metazoa; phylum Mollusca; class Cephalopoda; order Octopoda; family Octopodidae; genus Octopus; species Octopus bimaculoides. The sequence goes on from NC_068984.1 coordinate 60,458,612, forward strand.
AAGACAGCTAATGGGGTTAATGTAATTGTCTTTCCCACCACTTAAAAAAAAAAAAGTACCATGCCATAGGCGCAGGAGTGGCTGTGTGGTAAGTAGCTTGCTTACCAACCACGTGGTTCTGGGTTCAGTCCCGCTGCATGGCATCTTGGGCAAGTGTCTTCTACTATAGTCTCGGGCCGACCAAAGCCTTGTGAGTGGATTTGGTAGACGGAAACTGAAAGAAGCCCGTCGTATATATATATATATATATATATATATATATATATATTTGTGTGTGTGTTTGTATGTTTGTGTTTGTCCCCCTAGTATTGCTTGACAACCGATGCTGGTGTGTTTATGTCCCTGTCACTTAGCGGTTCGGCAAAAGAGACTGATAGAATAAGTACTAGGCTTACAAAGAATAAGTCCTGGGGTCGATTTACTCGACTAAAGGCGGTGCTCCAGCATGGCCGCAGTCAAATGACTAAAACAAGTAAAAGAGTAAAGAGAGTGCAATGATATTAACAATAGAAAGAACTATTATTACTGTTATTTTATTGCACACATATGTAGAGTACTGGGTGAAAAATGTTGCAATATTTTCTGTTGTCTGTGTTCTAATCTTGTGGTAGTCAACTTTGCCGTTTATCCTTCAGAATTCAGTAAAAATAAATACTAGTCAAGTATGATGTTTGATAGAATGCACTTTGTTCTTCCCTCAAGATTTGTGGCCTTGTATCTCTCAGATAATTTAAGAATGCTTCTGTATATTGGAGAACAACAGTTGGAAGAGGGTAAGTTCTTTTCTTGGTAATGGTGATTTAGTATATCTGGGGTCTCTTGATTTGCCCTAACTTGAGTTTCTCATTCATCATAAAAATTGTGTCATCCTTTTAATTATATATCAGCAATTCTTCTCTAGATGCTTTTGGGATTTTCTGCACCTCTTGCTTCCTTTAGGGACCCATGTATCTCCAAACTGGCAAGCTGTGTAATTGACTCTTGAGCTTCCTCTTGGCTTTCACTCAAGTGCATCATGCCTTATTCTCTTTCCAGGTTAGGAACCACTGCCCTTTCCATGGTGTCGATTCTTCTGAGCATTTGAAGTTTCTGCAATCAAAAGTTTTTTTTTTTTCTGGGATCACATGATTAGTCCAATGCTCAACCTTCAAAACCTGAAGTGGGTTTGGTTTACTGTTGGGGTTTCCTACCCTTAGATGATTCCAGTGTTGCCCAAACTTAAAAAACCCTATCTGCAAGCCCATGTCCTGAGGGAACACCCACATTGATATGATATGGGGATGCAACTAGAAGATTTCATCCCTACCTGAGTGTCCTAAACTAGGAGCTCTTAGCAGGACTTCCCAGAACATCATATCTCTAGAATTCCTTTCCAGCATGCATGTTTTAAACCTTTTCCTGCAGTCCTTGATTTGAAGTTATTCAAGAGTAACACCAATCTCACTATTCTTGGATTACTACAAAATGCCATGGACAAAGTCTCTACCTCCAGACCAAACTGAAAGAGGAAAGATTCTGATTAGGTGAACTTTTCCTTCGTTCCTTCATTCCTTCGTTCCTTCGTTCGTTCGTTCCTTCCTTCCAGGGTTAGTAAAATAAGCACTAGTCAAGTACTGGGGTTTATAATTGACTGCATCCCTTTTCTTACACGACATGGATTGACCTGCAACTAGACAACAACAATAACAACAGCAATAACAACTAGCAGCAGGTTAAATAATTTCTATTATTCTCCAGAATATTCCATTATTGTCTACGCTGTATGTTGAATAAAGGTGCAATATCTTGTTAGTTTCTTCAATATTAGAATTTATCAAACAAATGTTTATTATTGTCTAACCTTTACCACCACATTGAAAACCATTACAATTTTTATCGTCTTTCATTCTCTGTCCAGTTTTCCATTCTTCATTTCCGTTTTTATACTGCTATTCCACTGAAGTTCTTCAAATTAAAATGGTTTCCAAAGAAAAGAATGGCAGTACGTATGAGTGAAGCTTGGTGAGGTGAAATAGAGTTCAAATTTTGTTTGCAAATATAATTGAAAGAAATTTCTTACAAATACAAGCAGAATGGGAATTTTAAAGCAAATATAGACCTCAAGTGGAAATATTGGAGCGTGTTTTTCAGGCAATTAAACTTCAACTTTTGTGTTTTTGTCTACTCTACCTTCAGATCTGTCTCTTTTCAAATTTCCTTCTGATGTTGTGTTTCTACACACTCTCTCTCTTTCACACACACTCTCACACACATGTACATGCACAACACAGGAATGCACATATGCATCCACATAAAGTGCCATGTAGTCATGTATGCACAAAACTTTTAGCCTTTGAGTCACTTTTGTAACTTTCTGGTAATATATATATATATATATA
>NC_068984.1:60462838-60463980 GCF_001194135.2 Octopus bimaculoides
ACCTCCTCCTCCTCGTCCTCCTCCTCCTCCTCCTCCTACTACTACTATTACTACCACCACCACCACCACCACCACCACCACCACTATTACTACTACTACTACTACTACTACATAATGGTGGCCTTAAAAGGATTAGTAGTAACATGACTGCAACACATAAATGATGTGAACTGTGAATGGCTTTGTCTTGACCTCTCCCTGTTTCACCTTCTCACACCGCCCCACTCACTGTACTTATTGATCTGCCTTCATGGAATCAAACACACTTAGCCAATGTACCTTATTTCATCACAACCACTTTATGTCTTCTCTGATAACATAACTGGATTACCTTCTCTATCCCTGCCTCAACACCACCTTGCTGTCATCACTATATTCTCAATGGCTTGCCACCAATCTCTTAACCATTTTTGCAAATATAAGTTTGTTGCTGTATCTGTATTGTCCCAGTTCAGCCCTGATTGTACAGATCTTTCTGTAAAGGCATCTGATCATCCCAATTATTATTTGAGACAGTATATATAAGGATGGACATTAGTCAACATGTTCGTCCTTTTCTTTTAGGATATAGGATGTATTTAGGTATTTGGCTGTTATTTTTATCAGGTTGAGGAACTGTGTAGAAGTCCATTCATTTACTCTCATATCAATAAGTTGTTGCTATTTGTTGCTGTTTAACTCCAGGTCAATAATGACCCAAACAAACTTATGATCCAAAGCATTACAGCTGGGACCATCTTGTCTGTTTTTATTTGACCACTATCCAATATCTTCTCCCTTTTTTTTTTGAAAGACAGTAGAGTGTGTGAATTGAAGCAGATTTCACTAATAGTCCAAACAAGTTGAGTAGCAACTGCATAAAGGTTATTTCAATTGCTTGACATGAATAAATCTGTACGTCAGGGCAAGGTTGTGAATTTCTGTAGTGCCTTCTTTATAACTTTTTTGATCCATTTCAAAGCTAGATATTTTGGTGAAATGCAGTTATTCCAGTTTAACTATATGTGTGTGTGTATGTGTGTGTATTAGGATGAATCTTTGTGACAGAATGTTATGATAGAATGTTATGATAGTTAGTACCCTTTTGCTCTCTCACTCACTTTCTCTCTCTCTTATATATATATATATATATATATATATAT
>NC_068984.1:60469391-60481936 GCF_001194135.2 Octopus bimaculoides
ATCGCCAAAGCTCTTGGTCATTTGTCATCACTTCCATGAGGCCTAATGTTTGAAGATCATGCTTCACCACCTCATCCCATGTCTTCTTGGGTCTACCTCTTCCACAGGTTCTCTCCACAGTTAGAGATCGGCACTTCTTTACACAGCTGTCCACATCCATATGCATCACATGACCATACCAATGCAGTCATCTCTCTTCCTCACCACATCCCATGCCTTTCATGCCCAGCCTTTCTCACATTCAGTGAAGGATACTAGCTTCATTTCTTTCAAGCCTACACATGTCTTCAGCAGTCACAGTCCATGTTTCACTGTCATGTAGCATAGCTGTTCGCACACAGGCATCATATAGCCTGCCTTCCAATATATATATATATATATATACACACACACATATATATATAGCTATATGTATTGTATTATATTATATACGTATATATTACATTATATGATGATGATGATATATTATATCATATATATATATTTATGAATTAATGACTAAATTATATATTTGTTCTGATTCCTGATATATTTATATAATAATATATTTACATATATAATATATTTGTGCATCTACTTATTTTAATGTGTGCATTTTTTTTTCTGTCTGCATGTTTGATTGTGCATCTCTCTCTCTCTCTCTCTCTCTCTCTCTCTCTTTGAATATATATATATATATATATAAACAGATATTAACATAAAAATGATTCTTTGATCATGCAGCTCTATTGCTTCTTGAAAAAAAAAAAAAATTGAACTTCTATAGCTATGAGTTAGTGCAGTATATTTCATTACGCAATACCAAAAAAATCTTGCATAAATATAAAGCTATTATTTTGCTAATAAAACTATTTGATATAAAATACTCCCACAAAATTAGAAGATAGGCAATGGAAGTCTAGTTATAAACCAATACCAAATCTCAACGTGCTAGAAATAGCTGAAAAATCAGTCTCAAATCATATTCCACTTTTACATTTGTTTCAAACAGCATATATAAATGTAGATTTAAGTGGTTTGCTCTACAAAAATGTAACATGTTCAGTCCCACTAAATTGCTCTCCAAGCAGGTGTTATCTACTTTGTCCTTGCATTGGCCAATTACTTTGTGAGTCGAATGTAGCTGACAAAAACTATGTAAAAGCCCATTTAATATATATATATATATATATCTACATACACAGATGCACACTGTACTTCCACATAATTTCAGTCTGTGGTGATGATGATGATCATCATCATCATTTGACAGCTGCTTCGCTATGCTGGTATCAGTTTGATAGCTTCTCTAAGACACCATTTAAAAAGTGGCTACTCATCCCTCCCTTATCGCCAACCATTTTAGCTATCTTTTATGATACATAAAGTTATGGTGAACCCACACCAGCATGGAAAGCAGACATTAAATGATGATGATGATGATGATTCTAAAAGTGGGGCACACAGAGTTGTCATCATCATCGATTTAGTGTTCACTTTTTCATAGTTGCATGAGTTGAATGGATTTTGTTTGTTGAGATGGATTTTTTATTACAGCTAGATGTCCTTACTGTCACCAGCCCTTAGTGTTTCTAAGTGAGGTAATATTTCCTCATTACCAAACGTTTTTTTTTTTTATGATTGGAAATGACAGACACCCCTTGCTTGACAGTGACACTTGTTTACAACTATCATGATTTTGACACAAGGAGAAAGTAACACACACTTACTCGATAGGCTTCTTTTAGTTGCTATCAAATCCTCTTGGAGACGCAATGGCCCAGTGGTTAGGGCAGCGGACTCACGGTCATAGGATCGCGGTTTCGATTCCCAGACCGGGCGTTGTGAGTGTTTATTGAGCGAAAACACCTAAAGCTCCATGAGGCTCCGGCAGGGGATGGTGGTGAACCCTGCTGTACTCTTTCACTCTTCCTGTTTCTGTTGTGCCTGTAATTCAAAGGGTCAGCCTTGTCACACTGTGTCATGCTGAATATCCCCGAGAACTACGTTAAGGGTACACATGTCTGTGGAGTGCTCAGCCACTTGCACGTTAATTTCATGAGCAGGCTGTTCCGTTGATCGGATCAACTGGAACCCTTGACGTCGTAAGCAACGGAGTGCCAACAACAACAACAAATCCTCTCACAAGACTTCTTAGTGCTATAGCAGAAGATATTTACGGAAGGTACCATGCAGTGGGGCTTAAGCTGAAATCACATAGTTGAGAAATAAATTCGTTAACCACAAAACCACATCTGTGTCTATATATGTTTTGGAAATTAGTAAAGATATTAGAGGATAAAACAAATGCTCTTTACTGAAAATGCTCTCTACTGAACAAATGTTCTCTACTGAAACCTGTATCTGGTTTATAAAGCTTAAAGTACCAATGCATGTTCTGTACTTTTTTATTAATATGATGTGTGTGTGTGTGTATATGTGTGTGTATTGTTTGTGTGTCTCCTTGTTTTGACATCATGTGTTAAATGTAAATAAGTGTTGCCATCATACAAGTAGTATTATTTCTCTACAGTCTTCTATGAATTAATGTCTGACCATTGTGCTTTCCCTGTTTGAAGGATGAAGGAAAATGTTACCTTACTTGGAAACAAGTCGGGGCTGGCAATGTGCTGTAGAAGTTATGCCTCAACGAATTTTATCAGATCTGTGCGTATATGAGAAAGAGGAAGTTAAAATGATAGGATGATGATGATCCATGAAGATGATATGAGTGTGGGTCTTGTATATTACTGGTATCTAACGACACAGCTTGCTCTATAAATAGATGCTTTTGTAAATTTTTTGCCTCTTGTTGTTGTTGATGGAGTTGAACCCCAGGATAGCTCTAAATGAGCAGAACTATGATCAAAATTATTCCAGCAATGACCATTTCATTTTCTTTTTCAGACATTGTGTACTTTGGACTACATTTTCCAATGTGACACCCTCCACCTCTGTTTTATTCATTACAAAAGAAAATAAATGAATAAATAAATAAATGGCAAAGCTGAATTTTAGAACTTTTTAAAGCAATGAATATTTTAATTTGCATCATTTTCAGGAAGAATGGTGCAAATTACATCCTGTATTATTAAGGGGAAAAATAATAAAATATAAGAAAGAAAAATACAAAAAATAAATTAAAAGGTGACTCACAATATAACTCAGTGAATAATAGAATTAGAAATAGTAAAAGATAATCAGATTAAGAATATTGATTATTAATTTTTAATTATGAATAAGTATATATTCTATTTAAAAAATTGAATACAATAAAGATTTGATTTCAGCAAAAGTCAACATTTTCTTTCTGAAATCACGAAGTCTTCCAATGTTTTATTTTTGAAATTTTATTGAAGATATGTGTTGTGTGTATATGTAGTTGTATGCGTATGTGTATGTGTGCATGTGGGTGTGTTTGTATGTGTGTGTTTTTGTGTGCGTGGTTGTGTGTGTGTGTGGTTGTGTGTGTGTGTGGTTGTGTGTGTGTGTGTGTGGTTGTGTGTGTGTGTGTGGTTGTGTGTGTGTGGTTGTGTGTGTGTGGTTGTGTGTGTGTGTGGTTGTGTGTGTGTGGTTGTGTGTATGTGGGTGTGTTTGTGTGTGTGTGTGTGTGTGTTTTTGTGTGTGTGATTGTGTGTGTGTGTGGTTGTGTGTATGTGGGTGTATTTGTGTGTGGGTGTGTTTTTGTGTGTGTAGTTGTGTGTGTGTGGTTGTGTGTATGTGATTATGTGTTTTCCATAGTTTTACACATGAAAATATCAAAGTACTCATTTGCAAAAATACTTTTATAGATTAGTAACTGTATAGTTAGATATACATGTGCATACATATATATAAAGATATATATATATATATGTGTGTGTGTATATATATATATATATATATATATATATACACACACATGTACATTCATACACACACACACACGCACACTTACATGCATACAAATATGCAAATATATATCTATCTATATATACATATATACATGCATGAATGCATACATACATACATACATACATACATGCATACAAACATGTGTGTGGATGTATATATATGTATAATACAAGTAATATCTATATTACATATATATGTGTATATTTTTCCTATGTATGTAAGTATGCATATACATGTGTGTGTGTATGTGTGTGTATGTGTGTGTGTACACATGTACATGTAATGTTTATATATTCAGACACATATCTGTATACATATATATATCGACATATAAACACACACACTCTCTCTCTCTCTCTCACTCACATACATACAAGTTATAACATAATATATATATTATATTTATTATAATTTGGTATTGTGTGCATGTGTGTGTATACATATATATATACACACACAGATATATATAAATAATTGTAGCTTTAAAAATCACATCATTAACTGCTTTTGAGAGAAATTCCGTTTTTGTTGAAGTTGTTTTTGGCGTTGCTATTATTATTAGTTGCTACATTTGTAACAGTACTTTTATTAGAAGTCGTTGAAAAATCTTACATCATCTAGTTTGGCAGAACGAGATGTGATTGTTACCATTGTCTGTTACTTCTTAATGCTCATTCAGTTCTTGAATTGGCTGTCTGCTATGACAAGTGTCTTTTCAATTGCCAATGTTATTAGAACGTTAACTGTATTTACTAAAGTTAATCATTACATGAGCCTCTGCATGGTTTCTGAAACCTCTAGAAATAGCAGCCAGATCTTCCTTAAACCTATGCTTTTCATCTCAGACATCATCATCATCAGCCTCATCATCATTGTTTAGCATCTACTTTCCATGCTGGCATGGGTTGGATGGTTTGACATGGAGATGTTTAAGAGGGAGCTGTTGAGACTCCAAGTGTCTGTTGTGAGGCCCTACCTAGCGCCAACCACTTAACAGAGTGTGTTCGGTGCTTTTTTCGTGCCACTGGCATATTTTAATAAAAGGGATACATTTGATAACATGGTTCTGTATTCCCTCCACACCGGGGAAAAAGATAGGATGATCACCTCTGGAATACTTTTGATCATGTGTTTGGTTATCATTTTGCATATCCAGGACTACATTGTCCAACATGTCCTTTCTTTGTCAAGGTGGTAGGGTATGGACATGAGGTAGACTTTCCCACAAGCAGCCACATAAAGATTCCTTTATTGATTTTTCAGACTTGCCTGAGATTGTGGTTGTTGTTCCTTATTTGTTTTCTTGTATTTCTTGTTGTTGTTGTTGTTTTACTCCAAATCTGCCTTTAATGAGCAAACTTATGACCAAAGCTATTCTATCTGCAGATGTAGACTTTGTACATCTGGGATTGCATTACTCAGTGAAGCTTTGTTTTTCCAAGACAGTAAAGTGTAATATGAGGGAGATTTGATTGCTGCTTCTAGCAGGTTTAATAACCACTTATTGGTCCCTTTCATTGGGTGTTGTTGTTTAGCCCCAGGACAGCTCCGCTTTTGAAGAACTGTGTATGGTCAAAAATTTCTTTATTTAAAAGTTTTCTACAGCATATATATCTGATCTACATATGTTTCAACTGCAACAACTGCACATTGCTTTCTATGCAATTATGCATTCTAGTTGTTGCAATTTCATGAAGGGTCCATCACTCACAACAGTTTTAAAGTGAACTGATTCAAACAAGTGTCCTACATTGGTATTCAGTTGAAGGTAAGAGTGTTACTATTTATATTTGATGGAATGGTGGTCATATAATTGTAATACCTCTGCTGGTATTACAGTTAAAGATTGGTTTTGAAAATGTTTATTCAGATTTCAATTAATTCTAGCAGTTTTGTTTACACACACACGTACACACACACACACACACACACACACACACACATATATACATATACATATATATATATATATATATATATATATATATATATATACACACACACACATATATATATATATATATATATATATATATATATACATACACAATAATAATAAATGGAGCAAAACACATATAATCAAGAAGTTCCTTTAATTCCTACATATGTTTCAAAATCCGGGTATGATATCCCAGTTTTCGTGTAATTTTTGCTACCCTGGTAACTATTAACATATTTTCATTATTGAAGTTTTTTCAACTGAGATAATATTAATATATACATAAATTAAAAAATATATATATATCTAGGAACATGGGGAGATATGATAAAGCAAAATAAGGATTATCTAGGGTTTTGTGAAGATGGCTAAATTGGGGTTATATTAGTGTAGAATAAATTGGTGTGCAGAAGTAGAAGAGGAGAAAGAAAGTTGGGTGGCTTTAGTATACTTTGAATTATAGTAACCTGCTCAAGTATTGTTTTTAAGCAAATGCATATTGCTACATATTGATTATTTTCTATTATCTCTAGCAATTAGTGTGAAATGCATTAAAAAAAATATCCTCATAACATTTTAAATTCTAAAGGATTACTCAAAAAATTTAATTTTGTTTATGAAAAATATAATTTTTATACAAGAATCGGTTTAAAACTCTTTGTGGTTAAATAAATTTCGAGAAAAAAGTTATTGTTATTCTTTTTAGGTATTGCGACCAAAATTTATGATTTGCTCTGTTATTATTATGTTTTTCTCTCTTTATACTCATACTTTTAGTTTGCATGAATGACTATCAGTATTTTCAATTAGTTACACTAGTGTATCATGACCAAAACAACACCAGTTATATATATTACTATATTAATATATTAAAGAAAAAATTTGGGGAAAACGTATAGGAAAATAAAAGGAAAAGAGAAACAAAACTGTACAAATAAAATAAACGAAGAGAATAGAATTGTAAGGATTAAACTTGAAATTATGAATTCAATGCTATGATTTTAATGTAAATTTTAATGTAAAATTTACATTAAAATGTTATAAATCAGTTACTTTATAATTTGCTTAATGGAGATATTTCTCAATATTAAAATTTGAACTATTGGTGGATACATAACAGTGTTGGACATAAGTAGAATACTCTATACTGCTAATGCTAAGTGACTGGCACCATATTTCTGTTGAAATACGCTGCCTTTATTTCAATTAATTTTGGAAATAATGAAGAATTTAGTCATTATTAGGCTGGTGTTTTGAATATAAATTGATATAAAATTTTTATAGAAAGTTTTAATTTAGATCGCTTTAAAAGATGAAGTGTGTATCATAGAACCAAGAGTAGTCTCAGGAATGTTGGTATCAAAAGGGTTAAATTCTTGGTGTGCTTTGTCTATAAAAATCTCTCAGTTATCTAACAAACTAGAGAAGTTTATGAAAATGCCAGTATTTCAGTATAAAAATCATAAAAATATAGCTATTGCATGAATTTGGATGAACCTTGGTGGTAAGGTGTTATGATTGTTGGTGCTGTATTGTGAATACAATTTTTCATGTTATTGTTGATTTTTAGCTGTTGTTCTGTCTCTGTCACATGCCTACATAAATTGAATATGCTTAACTTAATTACATGTAAGTGCTCTCACTTATATTTACCAGATATCGATTCCTGGGCATTAATTTCCTGTCTCAAAGCTGAATATGTGTTTCAGTAGGCTGTGTAACTTGGAAGCTGCACAACTATTATCAGAAAAAGCATCTGATGATATGCATTCCTCTCCTCTGTTAATGTAATGAAGGTGGTATTGCCTTGTATCTTGCATATTTTATGGATTCATCGCTATCCTGACAAAAATCTTTTCAAGAAAATTTTGAAGAAAATATGCCTTGCTTCTTAATTAGTAATGCCCTTATCACTAATGAATGCATTGATGCAATAATCACCTATGTGATCTCTCCCCTACTGCTCAGAATCAATAGGTCCTGACATAAATTCCAGTCAGAATCACTTATGTTGTTGGTGTGAACACATGGCACTGAAATCTTTGAATTCCATCTTCAATTAAATTATTAATCCTTCCTACAATTGGCACAATGCCTGAAATTATAGAGAGAGGGCTAGTTGATTACACTGACCCCAGTTCTCAACTAGTTTCAACTAGTTCTCAACTTATTTCATCGACCCAGAAAGGATGAAAGGCAAAGTCAACTTTAGCAGAATTTGAACTCAGAACGTAAAAATAGATGAAATGTCACTAAGCATATCGTCTGGCATACTAATGAGTCTATCTGCTCACTACCTTCCGTAATAAAATCATTAATAAACAATAATAATTAATAAATAATATTACTAAATTCTAATTTACCGCTCCAGATTTTATCCACACTGATGCTTGAAGATTGAAGGGAGAAAATCTGAAGAAACTCACTAAATAAGTTACAAAAAATAAATGCATATGGAGTAATCAGGAAGCTTTTTGATGGAAAGTTCTATCTAAAATGAAGCTAAATTTTTTATTTCTTGCACAGAAGAGTGCTTAGTTCTTGTTTCCCATGCAGTCAAATGTTGTTCAGGATTCAACAATGCTTGCAGTTACTTGTGGTGCAAGACTTTGACCCTTTAACATTTAAAATGGTCATGTTTGACCTAAATATTTTACCTATTCTATGTTCAAACCTGCTAGACCTGGTTTCTCACACCTACCCTTTAATTTTACTCTAAAAAAGAAACATTCACATCATTGAAATCTTGAATAATTACATCATCAAAATCCCAAATATGCTACCTGTTATATGTTCCAACTAACCAGATCCAGCCTATCACACACATCCTTCAATGCTATTCTAAAAATATACAATCACATAATTGAAATTTCAAAGCTATGAGATAATACAGGATTAATTAAAAACAATGTGAATGACATTTGACAGAATAATCTGAATGCTAAAAGGTTAAGAGTTAATTATTTTGTAACTGTTAAAATAGAGAGCTAAAATAATCAGAATGATTTAAACTGCATAAATTGGAAACATTAAATGGCAGATGCTATGTGGTGCAATTGGTAACATGGTCAAATAGAAAAGTATAGACACATTATCAAGTCTCACCTACAGGTCTGTTTTTCTTTCCTGTCTCAAACTGGTTTTACAGTTTGAAAGGCTTTCCATTGTAACATGTAATATGGTAAGCTTCAGATTCCAAGGGAACTAGCAATGGTCACTGTGAGGAAAAGTAAATCCATAATAATTTATTGATAAGGGAGAGAAAAAGACAGAAATCAAATGAATTAATTTGCTCAGAGGAGTGAAACAGTCAGTGTTTTCGATACTTCTACTTCTTCAAGCAAATATTGGTGTTCATTTAATGGGCATTCCTTACTCAAAAATACGAGCATGGCTCAGCATAGTCCTTAGTTCACTGGGTGGAACAAGGAAATGGGTAAAACAGTTATATTCTATTGTGTTTTGGCAAATTAACCATTATAGCCATTGATATGCAAAAAAAAAGAAGAAAAAATGTGGTACTATGTACCTACTGATATGTGTCTGTTTCTTTCATATTCATTAAGTCAACTGATTTACATTTACATTCACACACACACATTTCCTCTATATATTTATATATATATATATATATATACACACACACAGATAGATATATACACACACACATTTATGCATACACACACACACATATAAAACACTTGCACTCAACCTTAGTTTAATATCCAAGTAAGTATATATATATATATATATATATGTATATATATATATGCATATATCCATGCATCTATGTACATACATACATGCATATATGGGTGCAGGACATCACATAAAAATGTTAAACACAATGGGAAACAAAAACAGAAAGCGAACTTTTTTTTTGAACAACGAAAAAAACAGCGAAACGATACATGCAACATAAAGAATTTTTCCCTTCATCAGTTGTCCCTGTCCATCTACTCCGCGTTTCGAAGGCAAGGACAATATGTGACTTCATTGGAACAGTCCTTCCAACAAAGCAAAGCAAATAAAATTTGGAATTTTTTGCGGCGGGTGAAAGTGTTAACAAGAACAGGACAGTGAGAACAAGACAGTAAAAAGGAGACAGTGAAAACAAACAATAAGGGCTGTTAGGCCAAGACGATAGAAAAATTATTTTTTTCTTTATGCACACAGACGTATATACATGGATACACACACACACACACACGCGCGTGCGCACTGACACACACACAAACTCATCACTTGCATTCACCCTTAGTTAATATCCAAGTAAGTTGCTAATAATGTACAGTTTCAGAAAATCACAGTAAGTGAACGAACAATAATTTATTTTCCTTAGCAGTCTTTGATTAAAAATATAAAAAAGCAGAAAAAAAAAGAGAAAGAAAAAATAGAATTCTTCTTAACTTCAGTAGTTTCGGAGATAACAGAGTGTATGACACTAAAAGAACAAAACAATCAATCAAGTAAATACATAGAATACAAACAATAGCACTTAATTATATGGAAGTTGGATATATTAAGTGGCAGTGTATTTGTGTGTATGTGTTGAAATGGTGGCAAAGGGTACACAATAAAACAATAATAACAAGACTGAGATGAACCTCTGTAAATCTTATCATTTCATGCTGTAAAACATTGTTTGTGTGTCCAGAACGTTGTGTTCTCTCTGCAGGAGAAAAATCTGGTATACAATTACTTGTTCAAACAACTCTGCCGCCAACACCATTTTCCAAAGCAGATCAGAAATGGAATTGCTATTTCTGGCAATTTCTTTCCTTTTTGTTATTAAACAGTCTATCTCTTGTTGCTTCAGTTTGTTTCTTGTGGGGGAAATAAATAAATAAATAAATAAATAAATATACTGAACAAATAAATAAAAAGAGTAAATAACTAAATAAATAAATAAAAGAAGGAAAGAAAGGATGGAAGCTTTTAGTTAAAAGTGTTTCCTTTTTTAATTTTTTCTCTTTGTTTACTTTCATTTATTTTAAATTTAATACCCAAAGTATAAGCCTGAGGGAAATTTTAAAGTTGTATGTTACTGCTGATGTTGTTCTCATGGTTATTATTATTATTGTTGTTGTTGTTGGTAGTTGTGATGGTTGTGGTGGGTTTTTCTTGTTGCTGTTGTTGTTGTTGGTTGTACTAGTTTGTTATCTTAGTTCTATTAAGGGTTGAAGTGGTGATGGCTACGAACATGCAAACACATATTAATCAAAGTCAGAATGAATAAACTTGAAATAATCATTTGGAAAAATTACCCAGCGATGCCTGCTGCATGGAAACATAATAGTAAAGTGAGCAGTGGTATGATATCAAGAGAGAACAAAAGAATTCCTCATCATCATCATTGCTACTACTACTACTACTACTACTACTACTACTACTACTACTACTGGCAGAATCGTTAGCATACCAGACAAAATGCTTAACAGCATTTTGTCCACCTTTACAATCTGAGTTCAAATCCCATTGAGGTCAACTTTGCTTTTCATCCTTTTGAGGGTCCATCAATTAAGTACCAGTCAAGCACTGGAGTTGTTACAATTGTTTAACCCCCCTCCTCTCTACATTTCAGGCCTTGTACCTATAGTAGAAAGCATTATTATTATTATTACTATTACTACTACTATTACTACTAAAGTGGGAGCCTGGTAGAATCATTAGCACCCCAGGCAAAATGCTTGGCACTATTTCTTCTGGCTTTATGTTGTGAGTTCAAATTCCATTGTGGCTGACTTGTCTTTCCATCCTTTCAGGGTCAATAAAATAAATACCAGTTGAGCACCAGTGTCACTGTAATCAGCTAACTTCTCCCCATAAATTTCAGACCTTCTTCTTATAGAAGAAAGAATTCTTCTTCTTCTTCTTCTTCTTCTTCTTCTTCTTCTTCTTCTTCTTCTTCTTCTTCTTCTTCTTCTTCTTCTTCTTCTTCTTCTTCTTCTTCTTCTTCTTCTTCTTATTATTATTATTATTATTATTATTATTATTATTATTGAGTGAGAGAGCAGCGTATGCCACCAAAGTGACACTGGGGTATAATTATATGAAGCCCAATATACCCATCATGACTACCCATCTGATAAGGGTACACCAGGCACATGCATCACAACCACATGTCCGAGACATGGTGATCTCATATCAAGATAAACAGCGCATGACCTTGTATGTGGGGCCCAGTTAGAACTTTCTTCAGGGTGAGTAGCCCATCTCACTCAAAAGGTCCCTGAATTAGGGTTGTTTAAGGATGCTGAACAAAACACCCATGTTTCCAGAGGTGAATTGTCCAAACCCCAAAGAATTCCTCTCAGCACATGGCTATGATGTTCCCCCACTACTTTTGCTCATGATCAGAGATGCACATATCATCAGCCACCAAAGGATATGCTCAACTGGTTAAGGTCAAACAACCGACAAGCAAATTTGTGGTATTGAGCAGAATATTTACTGTAGCCCATATTTTATACCAAGATGAAACAATGTACATGGTAACACTTCCAATCAGTTAAGATCAGAAGCCATGAGAACCACTGCCTGGTATTGCATCTGGGAATTTATTATCATTATTATTATTATTATTATTATTATTATTATTATTATTATTATTATTATTATTATTATTATTATTATTAAGGTGGTAAACTGGCTATATTGTTAGCACACCGGGTGAAATGCTTAGTGGTATTTCGTCTGTGTTCACGTTCTGAGTTCAAATTCTGCCAAGGTC
>NC_068984.1:60482451-60485497 GCF_001194135.2 Octopus bimaculoides
CATCATCATCATCATCATCACCATCACCATCATTATCATTACTCTCTCTTTTTTGCTGTCAGTGACATTAATAGCACTGTTGCTGATGCCAGTGGTAGTAATGGTTGAAAAGTTTCTTCAGTAAAGAAGAGGAGGGAATACTCTTCTCCAAATGTAGCCTCTCTCCCTCTCCCCCTCTCTTTCTCACCCTTTCTCTTGTTCTCTCTCTCATACACACACACACACACACACTCTTACATACTCACATTTCTCACTATCTTGGTGTGAAACACCATTTTCTATTTATTATTTCTATTATTATTATTATTATTATTATTATTATTATTATTATTATTATTATTATTATTATTATTTCTATTTATTATTATTTGCAAACAAAACTGTTAAAAAAGAGAACTCAGTGGACACAGACTCTTAAAGTGTTAAAAAAAAGAAAAAAAAAAATGGCGCTGACCCTTCTTGGCCCTTGAGGTTATTTCTGCAACAAAATATGCAAAGAATTAAGAATTCTTCAAATGCACAGCTCATATAAAGCATGACTTGCTTACGGAAGCAACAATAATGCTGTTGATTATGATTATGATGAGGATGATGATGATAATAATAATGGTTTCGAATTTTGGCACAAGGCCAGTAATCTTAAGGGAGGGGTAAGTCGATTACATCAACCCCAGTGTTCAACTGGTACTTATTTTATCGGTCCCGAAAGGATGAAAGGCAAAGTCAACCTCGGCAGAATTTGAACTCAGAACATAAGACAGGTAAAATTCCATGAAGCATTTTGATTGTGATTCTGCCACTTTGCCACATTAATACTACTACTACTACTACTACTACTACTACTACTACTACTACTACTACTACGAATAATAATAATAATAATGATAATGACGTTGATGATGATGGTTTCAAATTTTCTCACAAGGGCAGCAATTTTGGGGGAGGGGATGAATCAATCACATCGACCCCTGTGTCCAACTGATACTTATTTTATGGACCTCAGAAGGTTGAAAGGTAAAGTCAACTACACCAGAATTTGAACTCAGAACGTAAGCACGGACAAAATGACACCAATTCTGCCAGCTCACCACCTCATTATTATTATTATTATTGGTTTCAAATTTTGGCACAAGGCCAGCAATTTTAGGGGTGAGGATAAGTCAATTACATCGACCCCAATGTTCATTGACCTCGAAAAGATGAAAGGCAAAGATGCCTTAATGGATGGAATTCGAACACAAAAGATTAAGATAGACATAATGCTGCTAAGCATTTTGGCTGATGTGCTAACATTTCTGCCCGTTCACTACCTTATTAATGATAATAATAATCATAATAATAATAATGATAATAATGATAATAATGATAATAGTAATAACAAACCACCCCGGTAGACACAATAGCTTCAGTTCACAACATCACGATATTGGATACTGTGCTACCTCCTCGATAATAATAATAATAATAATAATGATAATAATAATAATAATAATAATAATAATAATAATAGTAGTAGTAGTAGTAATAAGGGTGGTTTCTAACTTAGGCTCAAGGATAGTAGTTCTGAAGGGAGTGATTTAATCATTATCATCTAACCCATTGCTTGTCTGGAATTCAATTCTCTTGACCCTGGAGGACCTCTGCACCAGAGTAAATGCTGCAGAAGTATTCTTGTCATCACTCTAACAGTTTTGCTAGTTTGCCACTCTTAATAGTGATGATGATGTTGATAATAATGATGTTGATGATAATAATAATAATAATAATAATAATCATAATAATAATAATAATAATAATAATAATAAAGAAAATAATGTTGGAATTTACAAAACAGGTAAAAAAAGGGGAAAAAAAAACAAAAGTGCCAAAGTAAGAATCATTATATTCACACCAAATTGTTTCAATTTTAACAACTGAAATAACTGCAGCAGTGCTACCACCACCACCACCACCACCACCAACAACAACAACAACAACAACAACAACAACAACAACAACAACAACTACAGCAGCAGCAATGTAAACACAACCATGGAACAAATAAACAAACTACAGAAGTAGCAACAACAACGAAATATTCATGAACTAACAACTCTAAACTATCATAAAATAACCTAAACATATATATATATATATATATATATATATATATATATATACATAAAAAGAAATATATAAGCAGACAGTAAAGATGTAGAAGAAAACCAAAAGTGAAGGCAAGTGAGATGGAAGGAGAGATAGAAATCCTAGAAACACAGCTATGCAACAGAATGAATAAGTGAAGTAAAAATGAAAACTGTATAAAAATCAAATCATTAATTGAAACGAAAGCTGATTTATTTTAATATAACACACACTGACTATGATTCCCATCAGATGTCTGGGTCAGTGTGTGCATGTGTGTGTGTGTGTGTGTGAATATCTATATCTGATATATACACAACACATACACAACACATAAACACACACACATATTCATGCATATTTCTTGTGTAATCATAATGTGCATATGTATCTGTTATTCTTCTATTTGGTTCAGACATTGGGCTTTGGCCATGGTGGAACCTTGAATGTTTTAATTGAACAGATATTTTGGTTTCAATCCTGATATTTATTGTGTTTAGTTTATTTTGCTTATCCGGCTAAGTTACAAGGTTGTAAACAAACCAATTCCAGTTGCCAGTGGAGGAAGGGCAAACACACACACAAAGATACACACAACACACACACACATCCATGTATGAATGTATTTCTTTTATACTTGTTTCAGTCATTTAATTGCGGCCATGCTGGAACATTGCCTTAAAGGGTTTTAATCAAACAAATTGCCCCCAGGACTTATTCTTTGAAAGTCTAGTACTTATTCTATCAGTCTGTTTTGCCAAACTGCTAAGTTACAGGGGCATAAACACACCAGCAGCAATTGTCAAGCAATGGCGGGGGATGACAAACACAGATGCACCACATTCATATATATATATATATATATATATATATACGACAGGCTTTTTTCAGTTTCCGTCTTCCAAATCCACTCACAAGGTTT
>NC_068984.1:60485507-60486187 GCF_001194135.2 Octopus bimaculoides
ATATATATATATATATATATATATATATATTATATATTAATAAGTAAGAAGGCAGACAAACCACAAATCCCTTCAGGTAGATGGCCCTGCTTGATCTGTGGAAAAAGCATAAGTAGAAACTCTATAAGATGTACTCAGTTTAAGCTATAGACACATTAGAGGTGCAGCAATATCAAAGGAAGGCTAACTGGGAAGATAGATTTTGTATGTGGCTGATGCTCAGAAGCAATAAACACTGCCACATTCCAGGGAGAAAAACTACAAGTAGTTGACAGCTTCCACTAACTAGGTGACCAAATCAGTAGCCGGGGTGGACACTCTGAGAGCATAGCTGCTAGAATAAGAATAGCCAGGACAAAGTTCAGAGAGCTCCTACCTCTGCTAGTAACAAACGGCCTCTCACTCAAAGTAAAAGGTAGACTGTATGACGCATGTGTATGAACAGCTATGCTAGGAATGAAGCCAGTATGCTCCACTGGATGTGTAATGTCAGTGTGCACACATGTCAGAGTGTAAGTGCCTTGAGAGAAAAGTTGGACCTAAGAAGAATCAGATGTGGTGTGCAAGAGAGATGACTGCATTGATATGGTCATGTGTTGCAAATGGATGAGGACAGCTGTGTGAAAAAGTGCCACACCCTAGCAGTTGAGGGAACCTGTGGAAAAGGCAGACCCAGGAAG
>NC_068984.1:60486197-60488697 GCF_001194135.2 Octopus bimaculoides
AAATGGATGAGGACAGCTGTGTGAAAAAGTGCCACACCCTAGCAGTTGAGGGAACCTGTGGAAAAGGCAGACCCAGGAAGACCTGGGATGAGGTGGTGAAGCACGACCTTCGAACATTAGGCCTCACCGAGGCAATAACTAGTGACCGAGACCTTTGGAAATATGCTGTGCTTCAGAAGACCCAGTGAGCCAAGTGAGACCATAACCCATGACCTATGCCAGTGGTGTAACCAGCCCATTTATGCCTGCCTACCTTTCTTTCATTGGACACTAAACTCTGCTTGCGAAGACCTGTTGAGGCAAGTGAAATCAAAATCAAATTCGCTGATGTGGCCGATGACAGCACTGCCTGACTGGCATCCATGCTAGTGGAACATTAAGAGCACCATCTGAGCATGATCACTGCCAGGGCTGCTGACTGGCTCCCATGCTGGTGGCGCGTAAAAAGCACCATTTGAGCATGATCATTACCAACGTTGCCTTACTGGCACTTGTGCTGGTGGCACATGAAAAACAACATTTGAGCGAGGTCATTGCCAGTGCCGCTGGACAGGCTCCTGTGTAGGTGGCATGTGAAAAACAACATTCGAGTGTGGCTCTTGCCAGTACTGCCTGACTGGCCCTTGTGCTGGTGGCACGTAAAAGCACCCACTACACTCTCGGAGTGGTTGGCATTAGGAAAGGCATCCAGCTGTAGAAACTCTGCCAAATCAGATTGGAGCCTGGTGCAGCCATCTGCCTCACCAGTCCTCAGTCAGACCGTCCAACCCATACCAACACAGAAAGCAGATGTTAAATGATGATGATGATGATGATGAGGTTTGCAGGTTTTGGGTTTAGCATCTGTGAATCCTAATGACTTAAAACGAGCTACAATTCATTGCACAATACTTCTAAACCTTCCTACAATAGAATTTGACTTGCCCTCTTGGCGAAGACATACAATCCTTTGGTTTTCATCACAGGGAACCGGTTGTCTCTCACATGCCGCCATGTTGACAGTTGAATGTTCCAATAATGTAAGATCATAAGAAATAACTGTTAGCCCATTAACAATCTTCTAAACAACAAATACCTCGGTTAGTAGTTATTTTTTCCAAGTGACCCTTAACTTTTGGCTGCTGCAATTTGGAAGATTGTTTGTTTATTTCCTCATAACATACAAAATATTTACTCCATACATTTGAATTTTTCACAAAAAGATAGATATTAGAAATATCTAAGTATGTGTAAAATATCTAGTCTCAACGTGTTGTTAATCTTCTATAATAACTATTTCAATACACTTGTTCTTAGTGACACTTATATTATGGCCACTACTGCATATATAACTTTATTTTAACTCATTACCTACCAGTGATGTCATATGAGATCACTTAAAAATTACAAATTTCGTAATTATCTGTCAATATTTACACATATCTAACCTTTTTGCTATATCTAATAGGTATATTCAAATGAGGTTTGCTAATTTTTCACCCAATATCTCGCTTATTTCTATTTAAAATGTTATTTTGATCATTCCAGCGTGTTTCTAAGGCTGTTTTATGCTAGAAATCAAAGTTTCATAAAAAAATTCTAGTTAATAGAATTATGGGAGGTAATGGGTTAACTAAATATGCTTGTTTGGCAAGGTGGTAATGCAATGTTTCGTGGTCTTTCTACATCCTTCATGCAGATCATTGATCCTTTAAATTTTGAGATGGTCTTCAAAATTTTGTATTAGGTATTGTGAACATGTATATATCTGTATGTACATATATATGTATGTTTGTATGTATGTATGTATGTTACAAACTTCTGTAATATATAATGTTAAAATATGTTTTTTTAATGTTTTTTTTTTTGTCTTGATAGTGAGAAGATGGTTGAATACTTTGCATACATGCATAATACATATACATACATAATTTTTTTTTTTTTTGGTTTCTTTGTACATGGAACCACATACATTTTCTTACTGGCTAATACATAGATGTCTCAAAAGTAAACAGACACCTTTTATATTATACACACCTTCTCTCTCATAGACACATATGCACTCATAAATATGCACGCACATTCTGAAATATATGTATATATATTGAGACATTTGGCAATATGCTGTGCTTGAGAAAACCATCAAACCAAGTGAAATCATAGTCATGACAACTACTGGTGTAACACAACTGGCACCTGTGCCAATGACAAGTAAAAGCACCCATTACACACTTGGAGTGGTTCGTATTAGGAAGCGCATTCAGCCATAGAAACCATGCCAAATCAGACTGGAGTTTGGTGCAGCCCCTCAGCTTATCAGCACTGGTCAAACCATCCAATCCATGCCAGCATGGATAATGGACGTTAAAAGATGATGATATGTATATATAGATGCAGGAGTGGCTGTGTGGGAACCACATGGCTCTGAGTTCAGTCCAACCACATGGCTCTGAATTCAGTCTCACTGCATGGCACCTTGGGTAAATGTCTTCTAGGTGCAGGAGTGGCTGTGTGGTAAGTA
>NC_068984.1:60490020-60500884 GCF_001194135.2 Octopus bimaculoides
ATATATTTATATACATGAGAATGTATGACTACTTACTTTTGATATAGTTCATTCACACACACCCAGACATATACTCACGCATTCTCACAGATTCTTTTCTTACTTCCAGATATTCCCCGTTTTCTCAGTTGCTTTTTTGATATCCGAGTATATTGATCATTGACATACTTTTGTTCTGTATGCAGTAGATATATCCATTTTTGTTGTTGTTGTTGTTATTATTATTATTATTATTATTATTATTATTATTATTATTATTATTATTATTATTATTATTATTATTATTATTATTATTATTATTATTATTATTATTATTATTATTATTATTATTATTTTATTTATGTTTTTGTGCATACAATTTTGATATTACTCATTCCCACAATGGATGGCATTACTCCCTGGAGTGCTATGGCCTTACATAGGAGGTGCTTACTCACAAGGGTGGTGGTGGAGGTGCAGGTTTAGCAAGGATGTGCCAAAGGTGGTTGGACATCAAGCAAGATGTGAATCAATCAATATTCACTTGTCAATATGCATTTGATGTGCTTGTAGCTGTTTGCCATATACACCTCATCTCTTGGAAAATTTTCAAAGTTGCTGCTTGCATATTAAGTATTAAATATTAAGTATCTTAAGCAGGCACAAGGCACAATGCTAACATTTGTATAGGAAAGATATAGTCAATTCAATTGATCTCAGTATATTTTATCAATCCCAAAGGGCTTTCAAGCTTAAACCTAGAGTCATAAAACTAAATACTATAAGATGTTTAGCCCAGTGTTGTACTATTTACACTAACTTCATCTGCTCTTTGATTATTTGGAAATAATAATAATAATAATAATAATAATAATAATAATAATAATAATAATAATAATAGTAACAATAAATAAATATATCCTGATGCAATGCCAGGCAGTGGCTCCCATGGCTTCTGATCTTAACTGATTGGAAGTGTTAACATAAAAAATGGGCTACAGCAAATGTTCTGTTCAGTACCATAGATTTTCTTGTTTTATTTGCTTATCAGTTGCTTGACCATCACTAGTTGAGCATGTCACTTAGTGATTGACAATATGTGCATCTCTGATCATGAGAAGGAGTAGTCGGGGAGCATCATGGCCATGTAGTGAGAGGGGCTCTTTGGGGTTTGAATAATCTGCCCCTGGAAACATGGGTGTTTTGTTCATCATCCTTAAACAACCGTTATTCAGGGACCTTTTGAGTGGGATGGGCTACTCAACCTGAAGAAAATCCTAACTGGGCTCCATCTGCAAGGTCATGTGCTGTTTATTTTCATATGGGGTCACCATATTATGCACATACAGTTGTGATGCATGTGCCTGGTGTACTTTTATCAGATGGGTAGTCACGATGGATATATTGGGCTTCATATATTTGTACTCCATTGTCACTTTGATTGCTTGTACTGCTCTCACATTCAATAATAATAATATTGATTTCAAATTTTGACACATGGTGAGTCATTTTCAGGGAGTGAAGTCAGTTGATTGCATCACTTTCCTCACCATTGCTCAAATGGTACTTATTTTATCGATATTGGAAGTATGAAAAACAATGTAACCTCAGCAGAATTTGAACCTAGAATATAAAGAGCTGGAAGAAATTCCAGTAAGCATCTTGTCCAATGCACAAACCGTTCCACCAGAATGCCACCTTAATAATAATGATTATGATGATAATACTTTCTACAATAAGCATAAAACCTGAAATTTTGTGCAAGGGGTTGTTTGATTTGATCGACTCCGGTGCTCAACTGTTACTTATTTTATCTGGCTCAAAAGGATGAAAGGCAATGTTGATCTTAGTGGGATTTGAACTCAAAATGTAAAATCTGAAGAAATGCTGCTAAGCATTTTGTCTAACATGGTAACAATTTAGCCAGCTCACCTCCTTAAAATAATGATGATGATGGTGACGGCGCCGATGCCGACGACGAAAAGGGATGTCAGTAGCATCTAGGCAACATCTCAGGGGAACAATATCTCAAAGAAATCCAAAAGATTGTGCTACTAGTACTGCCCTCATCCTTAGAAAAACCTTATCAATTTAAATGTTTGTGTTGTTTTATATCAAAGGTTCTCAAACTTTTGGGGTCACTGCCCCCCGACATGGCCACATAATACCCTCAGCGCCCACACCCTTATTTTTATGCATAAATAGATATTGTATATTTTACTAATTTATATATTCTATGAATCATTTGATATTTAATATATTATATAATTTGTATACAATACTATAATAATATCATAATAAATTCATAGCATCCTCCAATCCACTACCTTCCTCCCAACGCCTCCTTTTTCTCACCCCCACCCTCACCGCTCCCTTGACTACTGCAAATATTATGTTCCAAAACCTGCCACAGAAATAATTAAAATATAAAAAATATAAAACCCTATCAGCCGCAAAAACCAGGATATACTGAGGAGTCGGCGATATGAATTTACATATATTAACCAGAAAAATCCATGATGTACTGAGTGCACAACAGGTGAACCACAATGTACTGAGTGTGCAATAAGTGAACTGTGATATGGCGAGGGATTACTGTATTAATAATAATGTTAATAATAATAATAATAATAATAATAATACTTCGTTTTGGGATTTGGTTTTGAAGATTATTTTTGTGAGTTCGTGTGCTGAAGCATATTCTGTTGTGTCTGGGGAAAGTCATTTTCTTTTTGTGTCTTATAATATAACACACTCACCGGTAAAATTTCCACTTATTTCTTATTTTTATTTTCATGGTAGGTGAGGCTAATTGATTATATCAACCCCAGTGCACGGCTGGTACTTATTTTATCGATCCTGAAAGGATGAAAGCGAAGTTGACCTCAGTGGCATTCAAACTCAGAGCATAAATCCAGAAAGAATACTGCTAAACATTTTGTTTGGCCTGCTGTCTTAATAATAATAATAATAATAATAATAATAATCCTTTCTACAGCAGGCACAAGGCCTGAAATCTAGGTGGAAGGGACTAGTTGATTACATCAGCCCCAGTGTTTCACTGGTACTTAATTTATCAATTCCCGAAAGGATGAAAAGCAAAGTCAACCTCAGCGGAATTTGAACTCAGAACATGTTTATGATAGACGAAATGCAGCTAATCATTTTGCCTGGCGTGCTAACAATTCTGCCAGCTCACTGCCTTAACAACAACAACAACAACAATAATAATAATAATAATAATAATAATAATAATAATAATAATAATAATAATAATCCTTTCTATTGGAAGCTCAAGGCTTCAAATTTGGAGGAATGGATTAAGTCAGTTATATCAACCCCAGTATATAACTGGTACTAAGTTGATCCCCGAAGAATGAAAGGCAATGTCGACCTCAACAGAATTTAATCTCAGAATGTAGTGGCAGACAAAATACCACTAAGCCTTTTGCCTGGCGTGCTAATAAATCTGCCAGCTCACCGACTTCAATAATAATAAAAATAATGATTTCACATTTTGACTCAAGGCCAGCAATTTCAGAGGAGGATGTAAGTCAATTAAATTGGCCTCAGTGTTCAACCAATACTTAATTTATCAACCATAAAGTATGAAATGCAAAGTCAACCTTGGCAGTATTTGAACTCAGAACACAGAGATGGATGAAATGCCACTTTGTATTTTCCATGGCATGCTAACGGTTCTGCCAACTTGCTACTGACAACAAATATTCAGCTCAATGCCATAAATTTGCTTGTCAGTTGTTTGACCTTAACCAGTTGAGCATGTCCCTTAGTAGCTGATGATATGTACATCTCTGATCACGGGCAGAAGTAGTGGGGAGGCATCATAGCCATGTGTTGAGAGGAATTCTTTGGGGTTTGAATAATTCACCTCAGGGACCTTTTGAGTGGGATGAGCTACTCAACCTGATGAAAATTCTAACTGGGCCCCACCTGTGAGGTCATGTGCTGTTTATCTTGATATGAGATCACCATGTCATGCACATGTGGCTGTGATGCATGTGCCTGGTGTCCCCTTACTAGACGGGTAGTCATGATAGGTATACTGGGCTTCGTATATTTTTGCCCCAGTGTCACTTTGATGGCATGCACTCAATAATAATAATAATAATGCTTTCTACTAAAAGTACAAGGCCTGAAGTACTGGGAGAGGGGACTCTCAGTGTTTCACTGGTACTTATTTTGTTGACCCTGAAAGGATGAAAGGCAAAGTCGACTTCAGCGGAATTTGAACTGAGAACGTAAAGACAGACAAAATGCCGCTAAGCAGTTTTCCAGGTGTGCTAATGATTTTGCTAGCTCACACCCTTAAATAATAATAATAATAATAATAATAAGACCAGATATAGTTGTCAAAGATCATGAAGGAAAAAAATGCTTTCTAATTGATGTATCAATACCAGCAGATGACAACGTTTCCCTAAAAGAAATGAAGAAACTTTCAAAATACAAAGACCTAGAAATAGAGGTAACTCGAATGTGGAATCTAAAAGCAGAAACAATTATTATCATAGTAGGCGCCTTAGGTATAATAAAAAAATATTTAGACAAATACATAACAAAAACACCAGGACTTACAAATATATAAAACATGCAGAAAATTGCACTACTGGGCACTGCACACATCCTATGCAAAACACTTTCAATTCAGTAACCATAAGAGCATCACAGCAAACCACAGCACATACCCAAGGCACACAGAGCTGCGCTCGGTAGTGAAGTGAAAGCACGTTATAAAAATAAAACTACTGAATAATAATAATAATAATAATAATCTCTGGAATTTCTTCATGGAAAAGGAAGATGATCATACATGATCATTGAGTGTGAAAATAACTAACAGTGTGAAATCTTCAACCTTGTAGTCTTTTATGATTGCTGAATAGATATGAAGGAAAATGAGAAAATGCGGAACTATCAGGTCTTAGCTACAAAGATGAAGAACTTGTAGAACAAAGGATGAAATCGGTGCACTCTGCACCAGTTCCATGAAAACATGTCCAGTCATAGGGAAATATTACCTTGCTTGAAAACAAGTGAACGTTGGTGACAGAGAGATCATCTAGCTATAGAAAATCTGCCTCAATAAATTCTATGTAACTCATGTCAGCATGGAAAACTGGACATTAAATGATGATGGGTATGATGGTGATTATGACGAATGCGTGTGTGTGTGTGTGTGTGTGTGTGTACATGCATGTGTGTGTGTGTATGTGTGTGTGTGAATGTGTGTATGTTTTTTTTCTGTTTCTGATATTTATTTTTTCTGTCTATCTATTTACTCCTCCCCCTCTCTCTTTGTCTCTGTCTTGCTCAAATTCTTTCACACTTCTGTTTCACTTTCTCTTTCTGTCTGTCTGTCTCTGTCTCTCTCTCTCTCTCTCTCTCTCTCTCTCTCTCTCTCTCTCAATGACCTACATACACGCTCTTTTTCAAAGTTAGTGCCATCCATTTCTTTATTCCTTTACTGCTTGTGTTAGTGTTTACGTTTTCCCATCTCTTACTCTCCATTCAACCTTGCTATATAGTTTATCCTCGTTTTTATTCTTCCTCTTTCCTTCACCCTCTTACAAAACATTTATAGACAAACATACATGCCAAAATGTGCAATAGACACACACACACACACACACACACACATACAAACATACATGAATTACTCACACCCATATACAAACAAATTTTATATGGCTATTAAAAAAAAAATAGTAATTTTTAATTATTCCAATTATCATTTCTATGGTTATACTGTTCTTCAAACTGAAGTAAATAATTAAATAAAAAAAAAATATTAAACAAAATAACAATAATAATGACAATAACATCACAATAATTTCTTTTTCAATAATAATCATGAGTTTCATAATAATAATAACAACAATAATAAT
Organism: Octopus bimaculoides; assembly: GCF_001194135.2. NCBI lineage: Eukaryota > Metazoa > Mollusca > Cephalopoda > Octopoda > Octopodidae > Octopus > Octopus bimaculoides. The sequence continues at coordinate 60,495,909 of NC_068984.1, forward strand.
AATAATAATAATAATAATAATAATAATAATAATGATAATAATAACAACAATAATAATAATAATAACAGTAATCAAAATAATTTTAAGGTATTTTGTGAAAGAAAAATATAAAATGGTAAACAAATTTTCTTGATTTGATTCTATTGTTGTGAATGTTTCAAATACTAGTGTTTTCTTGTTGTTTTTGTCCTGTATTTTTTGATTTATTTGTTATATATATTTTTCAATCAATAAAAGTATTTATCTTTGACTCTTTTTGAAAAACTGAAGAATAATCCTTTGTATCATGTTCTTCTATTTTCATAGTTGTAAATTTTTTTTTTTGGTTTGTTTTCAGCATTATATATATAAAAAGCTGAAAGTAATAAAATCAGTGAATTATTTTCATTGTTGTCACCTTATATAACCTGTGTGCCTATATCTTATGTCTCATTCTCATTTTCTCTCTCTCACTCTGTCTTAATGTTTGTGTGTGTGTGTGTGTGTGTCTTTGTGTGTGTATTTTCATAACTCTTTTTTTTGTCTCTTTTACATCCTCTTCTGTTTCCATAAGGAGAAGTAGTTGATGGTATGAGTGGTTTGCACTCAACATTGCCTGACTTGATTTTTCCATTAGTTTGTACCCATAGCAAGTTTGGATAAGTCTAATGGTACATCTGGCTAGATCATCATTAAGTTATTATATTGGTTTCAAATTTTGGCACAAGGCCAACAGTTTCAGCTAGCTAAATCAATTATGTCGACCACAATACTCAACTGGTACTTATTTTATTGACCTTGAAACAATGAAAAGCAAAATTGACTCCAACAGCATTTAAACTCAGAGTGTGAAGATGGACAAAATAGCGCCAAGCATTTTGCTTCGCATGCTAATGATTCTGCCACCTTGCCGCTTTAAGCCATTAACTTATTATATTAACATTATTCCACACCAAATAGATACACAAGTGACCCTCTTTTCCTCTCTCTTTACCTACTTATCTACTAATGTGTATCATTAATTTTGTCCATCAGGGTGATGCTGACTATCTAGTCATCCTGGAGATGACTTTGTTTAAAGTAAGGAAGAGTTGTGTACCATCAACCTCTCCCTTTCATCCATGACCATCTTCAATCCAGTGGCAAAACCAGGTCAAGCTGACTGAGGGTGGAGATGGATGCAGTGGATGACCAAGGTTTCTTTATTGCCTCATTTTGCTCTCTGCACTCCCCAATGCATTACTGCAGCCACCTTCTTCTCTGTTAAGTCTTGAAGGTTTCTTCCATGAAGTTTGCTGGATCCAGTCTTTGCTTGCATTGGTTGGAAAACCCTAACTCACCAAATGCAACATACCCATTGGCTATTCTCACCTGGTTTAGCTCACTAGTGGAAGTGGTTTACCAGGGTGTGGCCACTGTTGCTTGTAAACAGGTACTAAATAGGTTCTTGAAGTTGCAGTTGAGTGCCAAGTTGCGAACAAAGCAGACAAACCATTATGAAGAGTGCAATGTGTTCCTTTTGTTGAATGTACTCCCACTCCTCACAAACACACATATCCATATCCTGTGTATGTAAATGGTTGATAAAGCTGCTGGCGCACTCTCTAGACTATACTTTTAAATTTCAATGAGTAATTATTGGCACACTTGGGTATTTGACCAACTACCTCAGTACTAGTTTTGAAATACTTGGTTTCCCAAAATCAGAAAGTACATGTTTAATTAAAAGTTTACAATTCTGGGCTATTAATGGTACTGACAAAATCTGTAAAACATTAAAAATGCTCAGCATGGAATAAGATTCACATATGCAATGACATTTGTAACTGTACTCATGTGTATGTGCATGTGAGTGCCTATGCAAATATATGTACATACATGCATACATACATACGTACATACATACATACATACATACATACATACATACATACATGTGTGTGTGTGTGTGTGTGTGTGTATATACATGCATACATAATACACACACTCACATCTATCTGTCTGTCCATCCATCCATCCATCACTACCATGTTAATGCTATCTGAGTCTCAGTATTTTACTGGAATCTTGTTTCTAGACTCTTTCTCTGTTGGTGAGAAATTCAAACAAATCAAACCAGGGAAAATGGTTATTGGAATTCTTGGCTGCAGGCTGTTTCAGTACCAATCACGAGAAGCTGACTTCCACCAAATCAGAAAGAATACACTTAATCAAAAGTTTACTTTTACAAGCTGTCAAAGGCATTGTCAAAATATGTAAGATGTTCAAAAAGTTTAGCATGAAGCAAGATACATGACATCAGTGACTGCACCCACACATGCATGTACACACACATACATATGTATATGTTTGTATATGTACAGGAATACATGTGTGCATACACACACACATGATGGTTGTCCAGTTGTGATCAAGGAAGGTCCTCACTGACCATTAAGAACATTGTGCACTCAGACAAAATTATACTTATGAGCCTAGTTCTTGATAAACACACATGTATGCATATATTGCAAGCCAAGCTTTCCCCATTTACTACATTTGTAGTGCATTTTCAAGCAACTCACTTAAATTCTGCATGAAAAGTGCATGTTTCTTCAAAAATACTCACTCCTTCCTTTATTTGCATCTTCTGTTGGTGATGATATCAAGCATTGCTTTCTCAATTGACATCCCATATCCCACCTTTAAAACAAGGATTTTACACAATCCTCTATGTGTGTGTATGTTTGTGTGTATGCATACACACACACATATGCACAAAACTACCCTGATAATATTGTCTAAAATCTGTTGAAAGAGGTTTGTCTCTGGGCTTAAAACTGCCATTTTTTATCCATTGGTTAAACAAATTTGAAAAAATATAATTAGAAAAACATACCTATGTGCACTCATACATATTATACTCAGCTATCATAAGCCACATCCAAACAAAGGCCATTAGACCCACAAATTTACTGCCTCTTTCCTCACTGTGTTTTTTACTGCTACTAGTCTATCCTCTGTTCAGCAGAACTGGCTGGTCTTGTGCTGCCTTCATTCAGGGACATACAATTCATCTCTTCTTATCTCTTATCATCTCTTATTATTATCGCTTCCCACTCTCATTATCAGTACCATGTCTACTCCTTCCAAAATCCTATGATGCATAGTATTTCTTCCCTAGTATGCCAAATCTCTGGAGTTCTTATTCTTTGCACATGCTTTTTCACCATGGCCGTCAATTTACGACTATTCAGGGGAGATATTAACTGCATCCATCTCATTTCTCTAAGATACCATAAACATTCCCTTCCTCCAGACCAACACAATATATTAAAACAAACAAAGAAATGAAAGAAAAGCAAAACAAAACAAAACCACATGAACATATGCACACACAAGAACATATATGTGCATTCTTAGACAGATTTGTTTTGTCCTAGTTCTGTTTATTGCATAATAATAATTGCTACAAAATTAAAGAGTTATGTTTTCTATGAAATTTTCACCAAACCACAATAATTCATTTTAATGTCTACTTTTCCATTATCATATGGGTCAAGCGAAACTTTGTTGAGGTAGATTTTGTATGGCTGGATGCTCTCCAAGTTGCCAACCTTCACCTGTTTCCAGGTGAGGTAATATTTCCCTGAGATATAGTGGTAAGGTGGCAGAATTGTTAGCATGCTGGGCAAAATGCTTGGTGGCATTTTGTTTGTCTTTACATTCTGAGTTCAAATGCCACTGAGGTTGACTTTACCTTTCATCCTTTTGGAGTCGATAAAATAAATACCATTTGAGCAGTGGGATCAATGTAATTGACTTAACCCCTCCCCTGAATTGCTGGCTCTGTGTCAAAATCTGAAATAAATATTACTTTCATCTATAAAGGCAGTGAGCTGGCAGAATCATTAGCTTGCTGGGCAAAATGCCCAGCATTGTTTCATCCGTTTTTATGTCCTGAGTTCAGATTCTGCTGGGGTCAACTTTCCCTTTCATATTTTTAGGGTCACTGAAACAAGTGCTAGCTGATACACTGGGGTCAATTTAATTGTCTTAACCCCTCCCTGAAATTGCTGGCCTTGTGCCAAAATTCGGGCCCAATATTTCTCAGACATGTTTTCTCAGAATATTGAGAATGAAGGGCACTGCTTGCATAACAGTGACTTTTGATTACAGACACCGCATGATGTCAAGGCAAGGAGAAAGTACCACGCACCAGTGATGGGCTTCTTTCAGTTTCATTTAACCAAACCCATTCACAAGGCTTTGGTCTACCTGAGGCTATTGTAGGAGACACTTGCTCAAGGTGCCATGCAGTAATAATTGAACCAGGAACAATGTGATTGGGAAGTGAATTTCTTAACGCACAGATACACCTGTTAAAAGGGAGCATACTGGATAGTGTGAAGAATCTGGTCAGACTACAATATATGTAAAAGGAAGACAGGCTGGTCATGGCTGGAACACCTTCAAGGATAGATCTGCTCTCTCAAAGCCAAATTATGTTTCATAATAGCAAAAGTCATGATGATGTCCACCACAACCACCACCACCACTAACAACAACAGCAACAAGTCTTTAATGATGTGTCAAACGTTTCACTTTATTTAGCTTTCACTATTCTTCTTCAAAAAAATATGGTTTTTCATTCTTACAAACCATAGAAACATTTGAATTGAAGGCCATAACACCACTAGTGCATATGAACATGTGTTCAAAACTTGGAGTTGTAATTAAAATTGTGCTATTCGTGACTTTTATAAGAAGACATAATTGAAGTATAAATCGGAAAGGCTTAGCAATTATCTCTACACTTTTGAGGCTTTTTTTCAGTGAAGCCATACATTTGTGTCTGAGTTTGTTATCATGGTTTCTATGGTTGAAATCTCAGAAGACTGTTTTGAATGTGTATGCGTGTATGTGTTAATGTGCATGTGCATGCATGTGTGTGTGTGTGTGTGTGTGTGTGTGTGTCTGTCTGTCTGTCCGAGTGAGTGTGTAATTTGATATATATA
>NC_068984.1:60502464-60505271 GCF_001194135.2 Octopus bimaculoides
CTCTCTTTCTCTCTCTGTGAAAGTATCTGTCACTACAGTATCGAAATGTGATTGTTTCAGTTTGTGGAATAGTTTCATTTTTAAAGTAGTTTCATTTTTAAAGTATTTGACATGAGTGTTTTTGTTTCACTTTTGACACGTAATACTTAAATAGTGGAGGAGATATTATGTTGCCGTGTGCTCGAACTCTGCAAGAAGTTAATAATTTTTTTTTACTAAAACACAACTGGAACCCTAAGTAAGGCATGTGTAAAATTTGAATGAAATTGGTTGCGTAGTTCTCGAGTTTTAGGGATTCACACAGACAGACAGACAGACACACATTCTCATTTTCATATATATATTTACTAGCTTTTTGACCTGATTTCATTCGGGGCTATTCTCAAACTGCCACATTTAAATAAAATGAAAAGTCTTTAAAAATAATGGAAAGTTTATTAAAAAATTGATTGAAAAAAGGCAGGTATGCAAATGGATAATACAGTCTCCCAAAAAGCGATTACTCACACCCAACTCAATTTCGCAGAATCAGTGTCGTGACATGAACACATGATTCGGGAGTTTGACTGGCTGAAGCGATCAGGTTGCACATGCCAGTCCTTTTGATACTACCCCCTCCCATTTTTTCCAATCCTAAAATATAAAATGCAAACTGAATGGTTTGGAAAAATGGGAAAGGAAAAATTTAATGGAAAACTTACTCAGGATAATGGGAGGGTGGTGCATAGACATCCAGTGTTCAATAAGAAGAGCGAGTTGTGCAGTGAGAGGGTGGTATGTGATTTTAAGGTGACCGTGACCGAAAAAGAAAAAAATTATTAAATATGGATGAAGAGTTGTCTTCATCAAAATAAAAACACATAGCTTACAATTGCATTTGAAAAGACGCAACCATTGAAAAAGCAATATAGATGGCATGACATGATGGGGGCCATGTCAAGTGAAGAGAGAGAGAGAGAGAGAGAGAGAGAGAGAGAGAGAGAGAGGTGTTAAGTGGACTGAAGAAGACATAGATTGCGAACATTAGGATGGGTTGCGTGGAGCATCGTTTGAAGTCCTTCAGTAATGTTGTTCTCAATAGCAGTTTTGTTTCTAAATCTGTGAGAAAGTTCTTCATCATTTCCCCCCATGAAGAATACCTGCATGAAATGGGGCTCTTCTCGAAGTTGTGGCTGAAGGCTTCCAATAAGTTGGTAGCATTGACCTCATATTTTGTAGGTGTAAAAATTTTCGTTTTGTACTGAGTTGTTGTTTCACAAGGGACTGGTAACATCAGAGTTGTCGGTGTTTGTTTTTGAATTTCTACCATCCCTGACACCGAAAGATGTCATGGTGAAGCAAATGTTGAACTTCCATATGTTTTTGCAGAAATGCTTTGTGTAGGTAGAGTTACTGATGAGAAGATCATGAAGAATTTCGGGAGGATCAGCTAGCACTGGAAGTTAAACTTTGTCACCAGAACAGCAAAGACCAGGAGCTTCACCAACCCACTTCTTGGTGGCTCCACAGAACCTGCACACCTTTTCCATCTTGCCAATATTAATATCGTGGTGATTGGAGTAGTCAAAGTCGAGGCTATAATTGAAGCCAACATTAAACCAAAGAGGATCCCTTGCAGTAGCTTGACGTTCTTGGTGTGTTCCTCATCTTGTAGCCAGTCTAACTTGTCTTTCTTCTGCAGTTTCATTAAAGATTGGTTGTTGTTGACTGTGCTGGGCAGAAAGACGGGCCTCTCTTGCAGCTGGGGTTTCAATCACACGTGCAAGTTGGTTTCTATCATGCTGGGCTGAAAGATAGGCTTCTATTACATCTGGGGTCTCCCTCATCCTTGAGCGCTGGTCTCTATCACACTGAGCTGAAAGACGGTACTCCCTTGCAGCTGGAGTCTCCCTCATGCATGAGCGTTGGCACTGAATGTGCCGGGTAGAGAGGCGAGCTTCCATTGTTTCAGGATTTTTATCTAGATGTGAGTTGCTGGAGTTATTTCGCTGATCAGCAAGAACTTCCCTTGCTTCTAGAGTCTCTGACAGAAGAAACACTTGATCAGAAGGAGAGGTAGCCTAATTAGGGCAAAAGTAGAAATGACTGACATAGTAAAAATTTTAAAAGTAGAAAAAATTATATTTTTGGGGTCCAACAATTTTCACCAAAAATTGATGAACTATTAAACAGAAGAGCCTGTAGAATATGCATGTGTGCTTTTTATTAAAATTGCCCACAAAACACGACTGCCACAACTTGCAGAATTGATCAAAAATGGGTTTTATTGTCCTAGTAATCACAGCTTTTGAGATGGTTGTTTCTAACCTAGTCCAATCGCTTCTTCGCCTCATTTTACATGTCCCTGTAAATTTTTGCCACAATCTGAGCACACCTACTGGTATTGAACCTGGCATAACCACTAAATGAGACACACAAACATACAACTTTTGGCCGTTTCACTTTTATATATAGAGTTAAATGATAGAAAGTTGAATGAATGATATTTCTTTTTTAAAATCACTACAATTATTTCGACACATTTTTACACCTGTTCGTTCCAGTCTGGAACGAACACGACACAATGAAGTAGAGAAATTTGAAAAGACAATACGAAACCGGTTATTTCTCAAAATACAATGTTTATATACCAAAAAGATTTTATAACATTTTTCTAACATTTTTCTAACATTTTTCTGACATAATTTAAATATATACTTTAACCATGTAACACAAGCCTTCTGTAGTTTTTTCACTCTTATTATCTTTTATACATCCAACCATGTGCTTTCACATACCAACTTTCTCACATATATATATATATATAT
>NC_068984.1:60506180-60508680 GCF_001194135.2 Octopus bimaculoides
GTTCATGAACTCATCGTTTTCATGAACTATGAAATATGAACATATTTCATGAACTATGGTTCTTTTCCCTAAAACTATATATTTATATATATATATTTTATTCTGTGAAACTTAATTTAATTTTGGTTTTTAATAAATTGATTTTAATTGAGTTTTTATCTGTAATTTTAGATTTTATCCCTAATATTATTATTATACACACACACACACACACACACACATACACACACACACACACACACACACATACACACACACATATATCTATTTATATATACATATGTATATGCTTCTTACTAATATTCTTCCTTTTTTTTTTTACTGTTTATGTCAATATTAATATATATTGGGTTGAAAGTCTAACCCACATACATTGGTGTATGTATATTTTTACTTATACATACATGTGTATGTTTATAAAAACACTCACACACATGTATCCATCTATATACATACATACATGCAAATATATATATATATATATATATATATATATATATATATATATATACACACACACACACACACACTTTTTTTCATATATTCTTATTATCATAGAGTCAGGAAAGATGGTACAATAAAGTAAAATGAAATAAATATGCATAAATGTATTCATATGCACTCATGTATAGTATTCTCATATACATGCTATTTCTAAAGACAGATATAAAAGAAAGTAAAATAAAAAATACATCCATATTTGTATATGCACATATATACACTTCTCTCATACAATGTGTTTATAAAAAACAGAAATAGATTATACAATACAATGAAGTTAAACAAAACAAAATATAATGTAACATGCAAACATAATATACAACTGTATGAAGGCATTCATTTCCCAAAGGACATGCGTACCTATCCTTACAATTGCAATTCTTTACCACACTGTTCTTTATTTGTTTGCAACCAGTCTTTCTTCTATTTCTGATTTTTTCCTTTATTGTTTCTATGGTTATTATTAGTGTTCTTCATATAACCTTTATTACTATCCTTGTGGCTGCTTCCAGTACTACTATTATTGAAATTTTCAGTATCAGTTGTTATTTATATCAGTTTTGCCATCACTATATTATTATTTTTATCAGAATTATTTGGACAGGCTTGATTACTTTCTTCTTTGCTATTGCATTTCTTATTCGAAGAATTATTTCTACCTTTATCCCTAGTAATGGTATTAGCGATCCTCTGATTTATCTGCCTATTATTGAGTTTATGAATATATTTTAAGTTATTAGATGTTGTGTATGATAATTTCATTGTATGTCTGTTAAAAATCTTGTGGTATCTATTAGATTTAGGAAAATGCCCATCCAATGCAGCAAAGAAATATCTAGTAATCTAGGATGATACATGTAATCTGATAATTGGATTATCCCACAAAACATTGCATTATTATTAGGTATGCATTTGATTTTCTCAATATAACCAGACCTAGCTAATACTACATTTTAATAATGTGTATGTAAGTTATATATCATTTCATTTGCCAAAAGTTCAGATATTCAATTGGATATTATTGTTCACAATTCCTTTTATGATTCCTTTTATGATAGAGGGTTGGTGGCTGGATTTTCTGTTGACATACCTTTGATTTTCTTTCAGTTTAACGTATGGTTCAAATAATTTGACATCCAGACTAAAAGCTGTATCAACAAAATTTACATTACATTAATAATTTTCTATAGAAACAGATAGTTTGGAATTTCTGAAGAATTTAAATAGTCATTTTTTAGATCTCTCTGTTTCTACTTTACTACACTTATCTAATATGGAAAGAGCATCATGCCTATAGACCCCCCCCCCACATACTTAGGGAACCAGGACTTCATCTGAAAGCTAACATTTCAAAGTCCTTCATGCAAAAGTTGACAGGAATGAAATTGTAGAGACAGAGAGAGCAGGGTTTTACATCTATTATGCTAGAGAAACTGGCTGTGGCTGATGAGGAATGAATAACTGCAGAAACTTCATACATGACAACAGGAATTGGGAGGAGAGAGCAAAAGGGTGAGAGAGGTAAAAGGAAAGAGGAATGGCATGAAGAGAAGAAGCTGGCGAAGGCAAGGGTGAGGTGAGTGAGAACATTGATGTCAGAAGGGTGTTGAAGAAAAAGGATGGTCTACTGAGCTAAGAGTAAGTGTAGGAGTTGAAGGAAAAGCAACACCTGTTGGTTACATACCAAGTTTGAATATGTAATGTTGTTCCCTCCTTCCTTGAGCATGCAGGTTCATGGTATACAGAGATGCCACACACTGATGAGCGAGTGATGTAATGGCTTGTTGTGTTTAAGTGAATGGCAACAGGTTGGCCTGACAACCTCCTCAAACCTATAATATCTCAAATAAATATTCCTACACATTAGTTTGCCAAAGAAATAGGCAGCATTATCAAAGAATACACACAGGAGAAATCTAGTATAAGACCAACTGAATAATTGAACATTTATGGTGCATTTTGGAGTAGTGGTTCTACCACTTCTCTCCACCATCATTGC
>NC_068984.1:60511180-60514445 GCF_001194135.2 Octopus bimaculoides
CTTGTGTGACAGGGAAACTCATATACAACTAACACATGTTGTCAAGACAATGAGACACAAGCATGCATACACACACACACACATACACACACACAAACAACATACACATATTAGACAGGCTTCCACACAGTTTCTGTCTAGAAAATTGATTCTTAAGAAATTGATCTGCTGGTGCTATTGTTGAAAACACTGTGCCATGCAGTGGGATTGAACTCAAAACTGCATGGTTGCAAACTGAGCTTCATAACCACACAGCCATGCCTGTGCCTGTATAGAGGACCCCCTTCAGTCATGAACGACCATGAGATTGCACCTAGAAAATTACCCTTTGAGGCACAAGTCTAAGCAAAGTTGTTTATGGAGGATCAGCAGTCACCCATGCATGCCAGCCTCCCCTTTCCATGCCACCAATGTTATCCCAGGGAAAGGCAAAGGCCGATACAGCTTGGCACACCAGTGACATTGGAGCAACGTAAAATAAAGTGCCTTGATCAAGAACACAACACAGCCCAGTCTGGGAATTGAACTCACTACCTCATGGTTGTGAGCCTGGCATTCTAACCATTGAGCCACACACACACACATCATAGCATCATATATCATCATAGTATTATTAGCCCTACATGTTTAGATATATTTAGGTGCACATAACTTTGAATAATCATAGTCGTTCGTTATTATAATGAATATATATAACAATTATGTTGTCTTTATGAAGATATAACTGAATACTAAATCTATTAGACTTAACAATTATCTCTACATTCTTGAGGTTTTTTCTTTACAGTGAAACCACAGAGTTCTATCTGGTATTATTAATAAATTATAATGAGAAGAAAAATCATTAACAGTAGTAGAAATTATTCTTCAAAAATAGCAAGGGACAGAACTTCCAAAATTTCAATTGATCAAATATTAAATGTGAATATACACTAAGATATCCACATAGGTGCAGGTGTGGCTGTGTGGTAAGAAATTTGCTTCTCAATCACATGATTTTGGGTTCAGTTCCAGTGTTGCACCTTGGGCAAGTCTCTACTACTTTAGCCTCAGGCTGATGAAAGCCTTGTGAGTGGATTTGGTAGACAGAAACTGAAAGAAGCCCATCATGTATGTATGTATGTATGCATATATCTATCTATATATATATATGTATGGGGAGAATTCACAAAAAAAAAAACAAAAGATGAAGGTAGGTGGTGTAGAAAACAAACAGATGCATTAGTATAATGCTTAAGAAGTGAAAAAGTCTTTAACGTTTCAAGCCTACGCTCTTCCACAGAAAGGAACACAGAAAGAAACAAGAAGAGAAACACAGAGAGAAGCATTTGACCTAGACTGCCTTCTTCCAACTGTTAAACATGGAGGGGGATCTGTGATGATCTGGTGGAGCTATATCTTGGAAATCCACCAGCCCAATGGTTTCTCTTCATGGCAGAATTAATAGTCAAGACTATTTAAGCGTTTTATCTGATCAGATTCATCCTATGTTTGCGAAACTGTTTCCGGAGGGAAATACAATCTTCCAGGATGATAATGCACCAATTCACACAGCTAAAGTTGTTACTGAATGGCATGAGGAACATTCTAGTGAAGTTGAACATCTTATCTGGCCACCACAGTCCCCAGATCTCAATATTATTGAACATTTATGATGCATTTTAGAAAACAAGTAAGGAATCGATATCATCCAGTATCATCACTACAAGAACTGGAGACTGTTTTAGCTGAAGAATGGACAAAAATTCCTTTGGAAACAATTCAAACTTTGTATGAGTCCATACCTCATAGAATTCAAGCTGTAATTACTGCTAATGGCAATCATGCCACATATTGAAATAAATTTGTTTGAAATTTTAAGGTGTTTCCACTATTTTGTTCAACCCCTGTATGTGTGTATGTCTTTCTGTCTGTGTTTGTCTCCCTCCACTGCTTGACAACCAGTGTTTGTGTGTTTTATGTCCTTGTAACTTAGTGGTTCAGCAAAAGGGACCGATAGAATAAGTACTAGGCTTAAAAAATAAGTCCTGGAATTGATTTGTTTGACTAAAATACTTCAAGGCAGTATTTGGCCCCAGCATGGCCAAAACAATTAAAAGATAAAAGATAAGGTAGAAGAGAGCTTAACCTTCAGCAATTATAATGACTTTATATATGTTTTGGTTTTATTATAATTCTTTGGGTTGGTGAGTCAGAAGAATTGCTTGAAGTATCTGGCAGCATTCTTTCTATATCTTATTATATCACTGTCTTACTGTATTAACTATACTGTTAGATGTTGTTACACATCACTGGTCACAATTCACTTTCTTGCATTATTGTACCTTTTGAATGATGCCACCCAACTTGCTAGGCAGGCAAGCAGGTAGGCAGACAGGTCAATTTTCCTCATGAACAGAATGCTAGTCTGTTGTAGGGTTATCCATTTACAGCCAAGTGGACTGAGGTGATGTGAAATCAAGCCTTTAACCCCAAAATGCAGTGAACCTCTGGTCAGAGAATTGAAACCACAATCTTGCAATCTTGAGTGCAATATCCTAGCAACTAGGGCTCATCCCTTCACATTTTGTTATATCGCATTTACTATATCTTGTTAAATACAATGAATGTTTTTTCACTGATTCCATCCATATAAGAATAAGAAATATTAAGTTTACCTTAGTGTTAGTTGGAAACATAACTGTGAAATATTGAATAAGCTACTGTAAACTATTTATCCTAAATCTTTGCTGTCACAGCAATTCAAGTATCTAAGTAATTTGAAAGTTCTGAATAGTGATCCAACCTTTGTTATTGAATGGAAAAAAAATAATCTGTATGGTATTGCTATTGTGTAAGTTATTGTTAACCCTCTCAGAACAGGAGTCATCACATAAATAGGTTTTTATTTCCCGTTGCAGTGTATGCCTTCATAAATCGGAAGCTATTATCTCTTATCCTTTCAATCTCCATTAAGATTAGATTTTCTATGATGCGAACATATATGCAGGAAGTATTTTACAGTAATATATAGAAGGTCTGAAAATTGCATTGAAAAACCTATAAAAGTTATCATTCTTAGGGCTTCAATTAAAGCTAGATGAAAATTGTCTGCCGTTAGATGAAAATAGGATTCATGCTTAAAGAGGTATATTATAAGTTAGCTGAATCTTTGCCTGTAGTTGTTGTAGAAGTAGCTTAAAGTAGTTTTTGGTAATAAAAGAAAGTCTCTTCCTTTCTCTCTCTCTTTCTCTCTCTCTCTCTCTCTCTCTCTCTCTCTCTCTCT
>NC_068984.1:60514455-60517648 GCF_001194135.2 Octopus bimaculoides
ACACACACACACACACACACACACACACACACACACACACACACACACATTCTGCGTCTATTTTTTATACTTCAGTATTTGCACTGATTGGTTTTTGGGTTAAACGTACATGTACCTGTTATTTTATACAAACATAATACTGCTTGATTTACAGTACAAGGAATCTGAGCCAAAGAGGGAGGCAGGGATGGGATGTCTGTGTGGTTACTTGACCTGGTAGAAACAACAACCAATCTACCTCCAATTATAACCTACCATTTTAAATATAGTCATATTGAGTAATGTAGTCCCTGATATAGAAGAAGAGGGGATGGTCATAGGTTGATTGAATCATAGGACCTACTGGATTGGGTTGACCTGATGTTAAACAGTTGCAATAAAAGAAGTCTTAGATGTTTTGACACTGAAGGTTTCATAAATGAATTATCAACAGAAGAAGCTCAAACTGAATCAAATGCAGGCATCAAATGTAATTCACATAACTCAATACTACACTAATTTGTACATTTTATTTGTTTTACATTCGATTGCTCTTTTTTTTTTTCATGGTGAAGTAAGTGGAATGCTTTTCTTTTTACTGTTTAGCTGGAGAGGGAAGGACAGCCTCATGATCCTTTAATTCTTTCAGAGCCTCCAAAACTGCTGGGAAGAAGCGAGGAAGCTATCCTCAAACTGGAGGCCTGCTCTGAATGCTTGTTAAAGTCAGCCAACAGTCAGGTGGTGGTCTAATGTCAGCTGATGGATTATATCTACCACCCCAAAATCCAGAATGCAAAAAGCTAGAAGAAATACTACAAAGTAACTTGCTTGGCATTCTACCAATTTCATCAATCCATCATTCTTGATCTTGGAGAAAATAATCACAGTGATATTTCAGTTTCATCCGTACTCACCAGCAATCTAAGTGAGTCTAGCTGGAATGTATTATTGAATGCATGAATTTTGAACAGGTGTGGAGTGATGATCTAGTTGATCATTGCATTCATGCTTTTGTTAGTGATGTGGGTCTAACAAAACTTTTTAATAAAGCCCAGTGAGTATTTTCTTCAGCTTTTTCCTGAAGAAATGTTTGTCATGATTGTTGTGATTTTATGTAATTATGTAAATTGTAAAAAGGCTTTCTGATGTATTTTATAGTTCTCAGTTACAGCTGTTTGATTACCTGAAATAGCCATAGAATTTTAACCTGTTTCATCTGACTTTGTGCATTTAAACTATGATAAAGCATTATTAGAATATTAAATGGAAAGTAAAAATGAGTGAATTCAATATTAAACAGGTGAATATATTGGTTCATTTGTTTAAATATGTAGACTCTTCTTTTGTTTGAGTATGTGGACTTGTGCTGGATATTAATAGAGTATGTTTGTATCGTACTGAATAAGTATAAATTAAAGTGTGTGTATTGTTTTCAAGAGCTGGTGGAATTGTATGCAAATAAAAGCCTAAGTTCTTGGCTTTCTGTTTCAACTGTTGGTATACTTCAAGGATTAGCAATAAGCCCACAAGGTTACTATTATTATGACAGCAAAATGTACATGCCAACAGGGCAATACCACCTTCATTACATTTATGGGGGAGATGATGACCTGTCTTGGGATGTTTTTTTTCTGGTGCTAGTTGTGCAGCTTCCAAGATACAGAGATAACTGGGACACAAATTCAGCTCTGAGATGAGAAATTGATTCCCAGAAACTGATATCTTGCAGATATATATGAAATCACTTATTTGTAATCAGCTTTCTTGTAATCAACCTATCTGGTGATATGACAACAGGTGAAAGGCAGTTACAACAAATAAGACCACATAAACTATTTACACCAACAGTCTTGTCAAGAAGTGTCATCCAAATTTATGCAGTAGTTATTTTTATAAATTTTATACAGGTTTTATGCATGACCTTGCTTCCCAACCACATAGTTTTGGGTTCTATCCTACTGTGTGGCACCTTGGACAAGTGTCTTCTACTATAACCCCAGGCTAACTGAAGCCTTATGAATGGATTTGGTACATAGAAACTGAAAGAAACTTGTTATGTGTGTGTGTGTGTGTGTGTGTGTGTGTGTGTGTGTGTGTGTGTGTGTGTGTGTGTGTGTTTGTTTGTGTTTGTCCCCCACCACTGCTTGACAGCTGGTGTTGATTTGTTTACATCCCTATAGAGATGAATAGAATAAGTACCAGGCTTAAAAATAACTACTGGGGTTGATTTTTTTGACTAAACATGTGATGCCTCAGCATGGTTGCAATCCAATGACCGAAACAAGTAAAAGATAAAATATTTGCCTTGCATTAAAATCTCCAGTTAGGATTAAAAGATTGTACATGGAGAACACATTACAAGAATTTAAGTGTTAATAAATCTTAATCTTTGTTTTTCAAACTCATGTCACTAGCCACTCTGAATTACTCTCCTTAGCTCATTTATATTTTAATTATGCAAATTTCCCAAGACCACTTCTGTTCTCTACTCTCTTTGTCTCAGCCCTTTCTTTGCTTGCCTGGTGGTAGGACAATTGTTGTGTTTGCTCTTTAGCATTCAGGTTTCTTTGTCAAATATAATACTTATTTATTCACATTGTTTTGAATTAATCATGCATCATTTTGTGGTTTCAACATTTTGATGATATGATTGTATATTTTTGGAATGGCATTGTAGGGGAAGTACGAGAAGTTGGATAAAGCATATAGAATATTAGGGTTAGTTATGGTCAATTTAAATGTTAAAGCATTAAAAATGCTTCTGGAACAGAAAATCCCTTACTTGAAAAAGTATAAGAATTGTTTATAGGAAGAATATTTTTCTTTTTCTATTCTATTAATATTTCAGATAAATAACTTCAATCAGGTATTGAAACCATGCTGCATCTCAGCTATCTAGGCTCTTTTACAAATTATTTTACTGTGTTTAACACACAAGTTTAATTTTCAAGGGATTTTTACATATTAAAATGCATTTCTTCGTTTGTGATTGTAAATTTCAAATGAATTTCCAAAATTTAGGTATTTCAATGTTCGTGGAATTATTTAGAAGGTTTTTACAGTGAAATCAAGTTACTTTCATTCCTTCCTCCATCGCTCCCATTTCCTTCTTCTCCACAATTTGATATTTCATAATCATAATACACATTTTTATCATAAATAAAAGCTGGAGAAGTAGGAATGGAATTGAATTGAAAAAAAAAAAAAAAAAAAA
>NC_068984.1:60518042-60524230 GCF_001194135.2 Octopus bimaculoides
TATATATATATATATATATATATATGTATGTATGTATATTGCTGAATTCTAATTTTTGTCCAAATTTCAATTCTAGATCTTCCAACAACTCTGTGAATTTTTCATTGCATGTATGTATGAATGTGATGGTGTGGGAATGATGGAGAGGTGTCTGGTCTTGTTTAGCCAATGGAAGAAATCATAATTAAAATCCTTGTAGTTTTTTAGTTTTTTCTAAATCCCCAAATGTGTAAACCTGCCGATGATTATTTGATGATAGGAATGAATTGTTGAGCTTTTTTCGAATAATCATGTTAGCTTGTTGCATGAAATTACCAGAGATGTAACAATGCTATTAATCTGGATTTCATTGCTTTAGCATGCTTCTGTTAATTTTTCATATGCCAAACGAATATTATACATACATGTCCATCACATGTATAATATATATGTGTGAGTATATGCATACTTATATGTATGTGTCTATCTATATACATATATATGTGTGATTGTGCATACACACACACATACACGCACACACACACACACACAATATATATATATATATATATATATATATATATATATATATATATCAATATAGATATATATGTACAGGGTGGCTCAAAAGTTGCTAGACTATTTCAAGTTATTACATTTTAAAATGATTTTTGGCCTCTCTGTATAAAGCTTATGCATATATCTTTTACTTGTTTCAGTCATTAGAGTGCAGCCATGCTAGGGCAGCACCCTGAAGTATTTTTTAATGGAATGAATCAACTTCTACTACTTGTTTAATTTTTTTAAAACCCAGTACTTATTCTGTCAGTCTCTGTTTGTTGGATGACTAAGTGATGGAGACGTAAACAAATGAACACCAGTTGTCAAATGGTGATGGGGGACAAAAGGACACAAAGACACATACACACATATGTATATTCATACACACATACACCACACACTGATACATATGCATATGATGAGCTTCTTTCAGTTTCCATCTACCAAATCCACTTACAAGGCTTTGTGTGGCTCAAGGCTGAAGTAAAAGATATATAAAACATGTATGTGTATGTGTATATATATATATATATATATATATATATATATATATATATTACATAAATGCACCTATGCCAGTGGCACATAAAGAGTACCCAGCACATTCTGTTAAGTGGTTGGTATTAGAAAGGGCATCCATCTATAGAAACCATGCCAGAACAGACAATTGGAGCCTGGACATCTCCTAGCTAGCCAGCTCCATGTGAAACCATCCAACCCATGCCAACATGGAAAGTGGACGTTAAGCAATGATGATGATGATGATGATGATCATTGATATATATATATAGCAAGGTTGGTTTGATGGAAATCAATGTGTGTGTGTATATATATATATATATATTTCAAAACGATACAAAAAACAAGGTAAAGACAGGAGGGAACAACAAACAGGGCGCAGTAGTTTGAAGCTCAAAAAAAATGGAAGCATATTTTGAATTTCAAACCTTTGCATCTTTACTCTTTTACAGAAAAGAATGTGGAGAGCAAACCGATATATATATATGTACATGTTTGGCATATGAATTCAAGTCAGGGGAAATATTCTCTATAGAAAAATCATTTCACCTGTATATCAAAGAACTCAATTTATATTTTTGAATGCAGCAGGTGAGGTGGTGATTGTTTAGGTCAAACGAGCTTGCCTCTGATGGGACAGAATGAAGGTACACAGGCAACAGATTCCTGACCCCACAACTAGGAAAATTCTCTTAAATAAGTATCACAAACAAACTTCCAAAATACCAAATTTTCCTTCCATATCAATGCACTATGAACACTTCAGCCTAATTATGATTGAATAAGGAAATTATGTTTATTAAGAAATATAAAACTACAGATAAATACCTTGTAACGAAATACCAGAAAGAGATAACTTGATTTAGTCACTAAAAATCACTAGAACTAACAGGCATAAATCAAAAGTTGAAGTAACCATCTGCCTCTGGGACTTGAAACCCTAACATCAAACTACTGCACAATTTTACACCTTGCACCTTCTCAAACCCATTTGCTGATGTAATCCGAGATTTAACCAATTAGATTTCTTACTGATCAAAACCAGATCCTTAAGAAAAAAGAAATAAACATTCAGCTGACTAAGACCAGTGGTTTCTAAAGGGAATCAACCAACCAGAATACTAGATGACCATCAAACAAAACAAGTTACCAAGACCTTTTTATAAAAAGAAATGACATATGCAGAAAATCAACCAACGAGAGCACTAGATCTGTCTTGGTTGAAAACAAGTGATCAAAATAGTCGATAAACAAAAGATGTCACCAGGAAGTCAATCAGCTAGAATGCTCGATTACTACCAAACCAAAATATTTGACCAGAACATCCAAAGAATAAGTGACCTATTCAGGCAGCCAGCCAACCAAAATACTAGACCATAGGCTGATAGAAACAAGTGACACTATTAAATTTATAACCAATCTGAACTTGAACTTACTATATAGGTTCAAGTTCTGATTGGTTATATACGCAAAACAATTTCAGCTTAAAACAGTTCAAGCTTTCACCAGTAAAATCAGTGCCAAAGAATCCTCCTTTATTCACTACAACAAAAATTGTAATAAAAGTTTTTCTTTTTTTCTTTCTTACTCTTTCAAATCTTCATCATATCAAATTGTTGATATAACTCAATGTTACTGAACTTTCAATCATGTACGACTGTTATGAAATTCATCGAACATTTGAACTTTTATTGTTGTCTATCTCTGAAATTTATTGAATATTGGAATTTGTATGAACGTTTGATGTTTTAAGCATGTTTTTCCAAATTTTCCCTTGTACCTTCAATCACTCCTAAACATTTTTTTATTTATCACTGATAAACAAAATATTCTTGAAATTGGTTTGATATTTTAATAAATTTGTTACAAAATTTAAAAACTACAATTTGTACTAAGGTTCAGGTGCATTTTCAACCTCATAAACCAACTTCCCTATATTCTTTCCTGTGTAGAAATACACTTCTTTTCTCCATATATGTGATAGTATAATCACACCTAGACCTCGTGATTGTAAAGTGAATTTCTCAACCATCTTCCATACTGCATCCTATATGCACGTTGACATGTAAAAAGCACTGTTCAAATGTTGGGCCTCACAGAGGCAGTGACAAGTGACCGAAACCTTTGGTGATACACCAAGCTTGAGAAGACTTGTCAAGCCAAGTGAAATCATAGTTGTGGCCAATGCTGGTGTTACATAACTGGCATCCATGCTGGTGTTACATAACTGGTATCCATGCTGGTCACACATAAAAAGCATCCACTACACTCTCGGAGTGGTTGGCCTTAAGAAGGGCATCCAGCCATAGAAACCTTGCCAAATCAGACTGAAAACTGGTGCAGCTCCTTGGTTTGCCAGTTTTCAATCAAACTGTTCAACCCACACCAGCATAGAAAATGGACATTAACTGATGATGATGACGATGTGTGTATTTATGTGTGTGTGTGTGTGTGTGTGTGTGTGTGTGTGTGTGTGTGTATTTTAAGAAGGCAACATACAGGGTGGACATGGTTTAGGGTTCAGTCCCACTGTACGATGCCTTTGACAAGTTTCTTCTATAGCCTTGAGCTGACCAAAGTTTTTTGAGTGGATTTAGTAGATGGAAACTGATAGAAGCCTGCCATATATATGTGTGTGTGTGTGTGTGTGTGTGTGTGTGTATTTGTGTGTTTGTGTCTTCTTGTCTCAATATCGTGATAATTTAATTGAATTTGGCTTTCATACAAACAGCACTATCTATTTCCAGTATTCTGCAAAAATATGTCTGGTCACAGAGAAATATTACTTAGGTTGGAAAAAGTAGAGGGTTGGTGATGGGAAGAACATCCAGCCTTAGAAAATCCACCTCAACAAATTTCATGCAACACATGCTAGCCTAGAAAAGTTGACATTAAAGAACAATGATGATGATGAAGATGACAATGATAATGGCGTTGATGTCAGGATTGTCGGAATTGCTGTTGTTGTTGTAAATATACAATGACAATGTCAAGTCCCTTAACCCCTTCAGGGCTGATGGGTATCTTGGGCAAGAAAGACTGGTAGAGCCCATCTCTCTCCAGGCTAAACTCATTTCTACAGCTGAGTGGACTGGAGCAACATGAAATAGGGTGTTTTGCTCAAGAACACAACTGATCACCTGGTCCAGGGATGGAAGCCACAATCTTACGGCCGTGAATCCAACACCCTAACCCCTAAGCAATGCGTCTCCTCTAGTGATACTCATTTCTACAGCTGAGTGAATTGGAGTAACATAAAGTGAAGCATTTTGCTCAAGAACACAATGCATTGCCTGGTCCAAGAATTGAAACCACAATCTTACAATCATAAGTCCAACACCCTGAGCACTAAGCCATATACCCTCACAAATATACAGACAGACACATATACAGAGTTTTCTACTGAAAGTTAAGGGAATGTTTTAACAATTTCTATATTGATTCATTAATCATATTTTTGTCTACAGAACTGATCAGAAATTCTCTATGCCAGAAACTAGAACTCCTATCCTTATACTCCCTTAAACCTTTTTATGAAATTCCCCGTCAAAAGGCAAAATATTAACTGAAACATCAAAATGTGTAGTTTAGTTACCGTTGCCCACTGTCACTATTTTAGTACACCTCCCATCCAACCTCTCCAAAGTCTTCTTGTCTATTTTTTTCTATATTGCGTAGTAAACATTTTCATTTTCTAAAATTTATTAATTTTCTTTTTTGCATTTTTTCTAAAAATTTTTTAATTTGTTTTTTTTTTTGTTTGGTCCACTTTTCTATTTTTACTGTTAAGTGATTCCATTATCCATTTCATTTAATTTTCTCAATTATTTTAGAAATTATATGTTACATATGTACCTATATATACATACATACATATATACATATATGTATGTGTATACACACACACACACATATACACACACACAAACATATGTACGTATACACATGTATGTACACACACATATATATGTATATATATATATATATATATTTACACACACACACACATATGCACACACACATACATAGATATATACTTACGCTCACATATGTACACATACACAGATACATATTTATATACACATATATATATACATATACATATATATACATACATATATATATATGCATATTACATGTGTGTGTGTATTTACATATGTGTACATATATACTTATACATATATATTTATATGCACACATCCATCCATCCACACATACATACATACATACATACATACATACATACATACATACATGTATGCATACGTGTGTCTGTATATGTGCATGTGCATTTGTGTGTGTGTGTGTATTTCAGATATTCTGTTTGGGCAATTTTGATTTTTTTTTTCTAAACTTACTTTTGGTATCCGTATTGTTTACTGTTAAATTCTTCTCAGTGTTTCTTGAGTTGCCTGGTTGCCTTCCCATCCCCTTTTAATTTTCAGTGTTGTTAAAATAAATGTTTAGACAATCTTTTCTCTATTATTATGCTGTATCTTAAACCTGAATGTATTTTGTTTTGATGATTATTAGAGAGTTACTACAGGAATTGTGAACGTTTCATTTTTTTTTTTCATGTGTAGGTCTCATTTGAATCAATTTTTCAATGAAAAACAGTGTTTGTTTGTGTGCTGATGAGTTAGATCAAGCTAACTCATGAGTAACAGTGACTTTTGAGGACTTATATGTAGGTATGTGTGTGTGTGTATGTGAATCAGGCATGACTGTGTAGTAAGAAGTTTGTTGCTTCCCAACTTCATTGTTCCATGTTCAGTCCCACTGTGTGGCACCTTGGGCAAGTGTCTTCTACTACAGTCTCAGGCTGACCAAAGCCCTGTTAATGGATTTGGTAAAAAGAAACTGAAATATGCCCTTGTATATATATATTCTTTTATTCTTTTACTTGTTTCAGTCATTTGACTGCAGCCATACTGGAGCACCACCTTTAGTCAAACAAATCTACCACAGTACTTATTCTTTGTAAGCTTAGTACTTATTCTATTGGCCTCTTTTGCCGAACTGCTAAGTTACAGGTGCGTAAACACATCAACAACAGTTGTCAAGCAATGGTGGTGGTGGTAGGGGGACAAACACAGACACACAAACATATATATATATATATATATATA
>NC_068984.1:60525098-60527250 GCF_001194135.2 Octopus bimaculoides
GTGTGTGTGTGTGTGTGTGTGTGTGTGTGTGTGTGTGTGTGTGTGTGTGTGTGTGTGTGTGTGCTTGACAACCAGTGTTTGTATGTTTACATCCGCATAATTTGGTGGTTCAGCAAAAGAGACCGATGAAATATATACCAAGCTTTACAAAAAAGAAAAATAATAATAAGTACTGCAGTGTATAAGTTCTTCAAGATGGTACCCCAGTATGGCTGCAGTCTAAAGACTGAAACAAATAAAAGATAAAGATATGTATGTGTGTGTGCATGCATGGATGCCTGCATGCATGTGTGTGTGTTCTATGTATATGTTGTCATTGTCACCGCCTTTCTCATCTTTACCTTCATCAACCACAACAGTTGTCAACTTTTGGAGTGTGAGTGGCTCTCCTGGGCCTATGGAGATTTTTAGTTGTGCTGGTAGAGTCTTCTGTTCTTTCTGATATTGCAGAAACAGTCATTTAATTCTCACAACCATCTCACAGTGCAGCATAGCCAATTCTGAGAGTGATGGAGAGAAAAAAAAATAGAGAGAGAGAGGAGAGAGAGATACAGACAGACAGAGAGGGTGCTAGATGGGCCCTAAAACTTGGCTGGTATTTTGTATATCAATATTAGTTTCAAATTTTGGCACAAGGCCAGCAATTTGAGGGGCGAGGAGTAAGTCAATTACATCAACTCTAGTGCTCAATTCATACTTTATTTTATTGACCCTGAAAAGATGAAAGAATAAAAAGCAAAATTGACCTCAGTGGAATTTGAACTGCGAATGTAAAGATGGTAGAAATGCCGCTAAGCATTTTGCTTGCTATGCTAATGGTTCTGCCAGCTCACCACTCTTTTCTGTATATTGATTTTGAAAGGATGAAAAATACTGCAACATATGCTGTTTAATAATGTAAGCTCTCTGCCACATAGTTTTCAGCTACAGAATTTCAATCACAAAGTGATGCCATGTAAAAGCACCCATGTGGTACCATGTAAAAGTGCCTGTGTGGCATCACATAAAAGCACTGATGCAGTGCCACATAAAAGCACCCATGTGGTGCCATGTAAAAGTGCCCATGCAGTGCCACATAAAAGCACTCAGCACACTCTGTAAAGTGGTTGGAATTAGGAAGGGCATCCAGCTGCAGAAACCATGCCAAATCAGACTGGGGTCTGGTGAAGCTTGCCAGCTCTGCTCAAACCATCCAGTCCATGCCAGCATGGACAACGGACGTTAAATGATGATGATGATGATGATAGTGGCATTGATTAACCCAAAGATATAATATTAGCCATTTGCTCAAAGTGTCTGGCAGTGGAACTGAACCCAATACCATGTGGTTTTGAAGAGAACTTCACTGCACATTTATGCTAGCACCTGTTTCAAGTTTATTCATTTGATTATTATTTTTTTTTTTTTGATAATATAAAATTGCTTGTATAGCAATTTAATTAATTTAAAGCCACTTAACTCCACCTTGCTCTTTATTCCTCTTCTCTTCCTCGCCAAGGCAAATCATTCCATCTTGTGTCTTTAAAGTTATAATTACTCTGCCTAAAATTGAAACCCCACTAAAACCTACATGCTAAAATAAAAATAAAACTAACATTAAACATCTATATTTATTAACCTTAGTACAATTATTTTTCTTATTATTACCTAACATTAATACATTTCAATCAGTTCTTTTGTTTCAAAATCGTTGTTTTTCAACAAACTAGAAATGTACTGAGTGGAAAATTCTGTTAGTAAATTTGCATTATTGCTCTAGTAAAAAATTATCTTTGCTTTTCAAATCCATCTCATTGTTTTACAGTTTTACTTTTTTATATATATTCTTCCTTTTTACAATTTCAATTTATTCAGAAACACTCAAATAGAACACATATATACTCGTACACATAATACAAACAAATACATGTATATTTCAATTTATTTTGTAAAAAGAGTGCAAATATGTATATGTGTGTGTGTGTGTGTGTGTGTGTGCGTGTGTGTGTGTGTATGTACATATAAATTTATATCTGTACAGACATATATACAGATACATAGATATATCTGTGAGTATGTGTGTATGTGTGTTTTGGTATATATATATATATATATATATATATATATATATGTTGATGTTTGTGTGCATTTATGTAAATTTTTGTATGTATGT
>NC_068984.1:60527404-60530751 GCF_001194135.2 Octopus bimaculoides
ATATATATATATATATGAAGCATGTATTCATATATACATTATATATTGATAAACATATGTATGTGTGTGGGTATATATATATATATATATATATATGTATGTATGTATGTTTGTATGCATGCTAACACACAACACATATATACAGTTACAGACACAGTTGTAAAATTTTAACAAGTTGTGTCTTTACCATTTTACATTGTTATTTCAAAACTTTCAATAATGTTTGCTGAAGACATTTAACAAAACCTATCTTTTGTGTCATGAATTTTAAGATCAGTCTAACAATAGTTCTGAGAAGCTATTTACCTTACAACTACTTAACGAAATTGATTTCTTGTTATGGCTCAATATTAAAAATTTATAGGTCAAGAGGATGTGATTTTGTGACATTAATGCTTTTCTCAGGAGATACTGACTGTGAAAGGACATAACTTCAAATCGGGAATAAAAACTCCTTTCCTGAGACTCTCTGCTGGGTGCTTGCTTGTCTCTTTGTTCATTTAATAACCCTTTTGTTACTGTATTTCTGTGGAAATAAACTCACTGTTTCAATTAATTTTGAAAATAAAGAAGAATTTTATAAAATAATTTTTGCTATTATTACACTGATTTGAGGTAGCAAGCTGGGAGAATCGTTAGCATGTGGGCAAAATGCTCACTGGCATATTGTCCATTTTTATGTTCAGAGTTCAAATTCCGCTGTGGTCAACTTTGCTTTTCATCTATTTGGGTTCAATAAAATAAGTACCAGTTGAGTACTGGGGTTGATGTAATCAACTGACTCCCTTGCCTGAAATTGCTGGCCTTGTGCCACAACTTAAAATCATTATTAAGCTGGTTTAAGGTGGCAACCAGCTGAATTGTTACCACGCCAGAGAAAATGCTCAGTAACATTCTTCTGACTTACATTCTGAGTTCAAAATCTACCTATGTCCACTTTGCCAGTCCTCCTTTCAAGGTTAATAAAATATGTACCAGATGAGTACTGGGGTTTGATTTAATTGACTTGCCACTTCCCTGAAAAATTTCAGGCCGTGTACCTATAATAGAAAGAATTAATAAGCTGGTGTATGGAGGATAAATAAACATGGAATTTTGATCAAAGTTTTAAATTTATGGGGTGGTATCAAGAAGTTCTTGGACTAGTTCTGTAGTGCACCAACAGATGGCAGCACACAGTTGTGTGTGAGTGAGAGCTAGCAGTGAACTTCATGAGGCAGTGTACTGAGTGACATCATTGTGTTTACTTCATAAGTTGTGAAATTTGTGTTTTTCTGATCATGTGTATGCTGTAGTCTACGATTTTTGTCATAGAGAGGAAGTTGGAACAAAAAGCCAATGAGAAATTTTGCATTAAACTCGGGAAGTTTGCTACAGAGACACTGAGCATTCTTTGGCAAGCTTATGGCAACAAGACAATGGGTCAAGTGGCACAGGCACTTCAAAAACAGAAGAATGTCCCTGAAAGATGATGAGCAATCCAGAAGGCCTCCCATGAGCATCGCCCCTGGAAATGTGGTATTGTGCATCAAGCATTCATTCTCCAGAGCCAGACTGTCAGTTGAGAGTTCTACTGTGATGTTTTGAAGCATTTGAGGGAGGACATTCAGCGAAAGTGACCAGATCTGTGGAGCACGAAGAATTAGATTCTTCACGACAACAGTGAACCCTGTCACCAAGCTCTCCTCTCTCATGAGTTTCTCGCCAAAAACAACATCGTATTGCTTCTGTACCTATCCTATTCACTAGATTAGCATCTGCAGTATTCCCTCTCTTCCTTAAGATGAAAATGCAGCTCAAAGGTCATGTTTTAGTACTGTTGTTGGGATCAAGAGTGAATCACTGAAGGTCCTCAATTCATTTACAGAAAACTATTTCCAGGCTGGATTCCAAAAGTGGCAGGAACACTGGGACTGGTGTGTTGCTGGGCAGGATGACTATTTCAAATGAGATGATGTTAAGACTTAGGTAAATAAGTTGACCTGGAACTATTTGATACCACTTTGTAGAACACTTTAAAACAAGGAATTCCTATTATAGAATCCAAGGCAATCTTAGATGAGGTTGTGTCTATATGAACATTATTATCTAAGTAATAACTCTCTGATAACAGATGAAATAGGAGTCAATGAGATGATGCCTGTCTGATCTTGCTCAGTCTGCAAGAAATAATAGTGGAATCTCCTTCAAAACACCTTCTACCAACTTAAGAAAGCACATTTTGGATAAAATAGTGCTATAAGAAAGGACTCGCTCTATCTCTCTTTACTCTTTTACTTGTTTCAGTCATTTGACTGTGGCTATGCTGGAGCACCACCTTTAGTCGAGCAAATCAACCCCAGGACTTATTCTTTGTAAGGCTAGTACTTATTCTATCGGTCTCTTTTGCCGAACTGCTAAGTTACGGGGACGTAAACACACCAGCATCAGTTGTCAAGCGATGTTGGGGGGACAAACACAGATACACAAACATATACACACACATACATATATATATACATATACATATATACGACGGGCTTCTTTCAGTTTCCCTCTACCAAATCCACTCACAAGGCTTTGGTCGGCCAGAGGCTATAGTAGAAGACACTTACCCATGGTGCTATGCAGTGGGACTGAACCCGGAACCATGTGGTTGGTAAGCAAGCTACTTACCTCGCAACCGCTCCTGCGACTGTTTATATGTGCCTGGCTTGTTTCTTATAAGTTTTGTTTGGTATTATATGCTGCAGGTAACCTTTATGGATGGTAGGTATCAAAGTTCAAGTTCAACTATTTTCTGCTGAATGTGAGCTTGTGATACAATCCATCAGTCCATATGGCCCTCTAGTCCTAGTAGGGCCATATGAGTGGAGTCTGGAACCATGTGATTGGGAAGCAAGCTTCTTACCACACATCTATGCCTGTGCATATTAATTACCTTGTATTCTTTTTGGTGAATTTACTGAGGTTTCTTTTCAAAGTTAAAGTTTGAGAGTTATTGTTTAGCACCCATCCCAAGGTCAGCTCTGATTGAGAAAACCTATGAGGAAATAGCATTTCCAGCCTTAACCATTTTGTCCCTTAAAAGGTATCGCAGACTGTATGGTCCAACCTTCTCTCTCTCTCTCTCTCTCTCTGTCAGTTTGTCTGCCTGTCTGTCTATCTCTTTGTCTGTCTGTGGATTTGTCTTTCAGCCTATCTTCCTGTCTGTCTGTCAGTTTGTCTGTCTTCCTATCTTTCTGTCTTCTTGTCTTCCTATCTGTGTGTATGTCTCTCTCTCCCTCTCCCTCTCTCCGTATCCCCCTCTCTCCCTCTCCCTCTCCCTCTCTCCCTCTCTTCCTCTCTGTCTCTCCCTCTCTCCCTCT
>NC_068984.1:60530960-60532007 GCF_001194135.2 Octopus bimaculoides
TCTCTCCCTCTCTTCCTCTCTGTCTCTCCCTCTCTCCCTCTCTTCCTCTCTGTCTCTCCCTCTCTCCCTCTTCCTCTCTTCCTCTCTGTCTCTCCCTCTCTGTCTCTCCCTCTCTGCCCCTCTCCTCTCCCTCCCTCTCTCTCTTTTCTAACTTCCAAGGCAATAAAGTTTAATTTGAGATAGTTTAACTACCATTCCCAGACTGTTGTACATCCACATAGTGGTTTGACAGTTAAATATCTTACTTTGGTATAGGTAATGGAATCTGAACTCTTGGAACTTTGGCCAATAATCTGACATTGTACAGACTGAGGAAGAAGGCCAGCTGTGACTATCTTTCATATATATTTGTGTGTGTGTGTAACAAGTCAATATTTCAGAAAACTGGATTAGCCTCCTGAACAATTTCAATAACTCCACAAAATCACTCAAGTGAAGCAGCTTCTACACAAATTTACTGGAAGGAAATCTAGTGAAAAAGCCATAAGACATAAAAGCAATTCTAATATTTCAAGAATCTTCAAGAGACTCTTAAATATTTCGGTAAATTCTCCAAAATTGCAGAGTAAATCTCAGTTCTGCATTTTTAGTATAACACACACATATATTGGCAAATGATATAAATGTACATAGGCCATTATATATAAATAAACACAGTCACACACAGATGTAATCACACATGTGTATATGCACATGAATATGTGTCTAAGGAATGAAAGAAAGTGTGAGAGAGACAGGAGGAAGAAAGAGAGAGAGAGAGAGAGAGAGAGAGAGAGAGAGAGAGAGAGAGAAGGGGTTGGGGAGAAGATATAGTTTCAGTTATGAACATTGTTATGTACCTTTTCATAAATTCATGTTTGTAAGAATGTCTTCCATACTATACATGTGTTATGCATGTGTCAGAACATGCATCCATGCTTACATATCTGTACACATGTATATTACACATGTGTGCCTGGTGCGTTTGTGTATGTGTACACATACATGTCTTTACATACATACACACATAAAATATATATATTTATATATATATATATATATATATAT
>NC_068984.1:60532205-60535181 GCF_001194135.2 Octopus bimaculoides
ATATATATGTATATAGATACATAATACAGATTTAAATATATATGTCTGTTTTCTCTTCTTCCTCTCTCTGTGTATGTATTTAGATTGTACAGCATGTATATAGGTCATACGTGAATGTAAATTACTATTGGTTGTGGGTGGTGTAGGTTACTATTGTATGCAGTTATGGAACAAACATTTGGAATGCTTCTTAATAAACCAGTATTTGCTTTTGTTATTGTTTTAGTATCTATTTTTCTCTTCTTTTTTTGTCCTTTTGGTCTCTGGAAGTGAGACTTCTTATCTTTTGAGGCAGAAATAAAGATTAAGAAACTTTGTCAGGTAAATAACAATCTGAAACATTTAATTTTTAATCTTAATCTCTATCTCAAGTAAGAAGTCTTCTAGAAATCAGATGAAAAATTTCATTATGTTCAAAAGACTGGTGCATTATGTGATGCTACTTGTATAAATAAACCAAGCATTGATGCTCATATGATCTTCCTGGTTTTCTGCATTTGTGTTTATGTTGTTATACATGTAGGATATATAAAGCATTCATGTGTCTGTTTACAAGTACCATAGATAGAATACTGGTAAGCACCTGGTAAGCCAAGACAGTGGTGTATGTTTGATTCCTGGTTGAGTAATTTCACTCAGTCATTAATCCTTTGAATTCTCAGTTTTGTGCATCTGAATATTATATAGTGATTTCAAATGTTGGCACAAGGCCAATAATTTTGTGGGAGGTAGGTAAGTTGATTACATTTATCCCAGTGCTTAACTAGTACTCATTTTATTGTATCTAAAAGGATGAATAACAAAGTTGACCCTGGTAGAATTTGAACTCAGAACATGAAACCAGATGAAACACTGCTAAGCATTTCACCAAGCATGCTAATGATTCTACCAGCTTGCTGCCTTAATTTGTGTATATATATATTATTATATATGTAAGATGTATATGTTTATTTGTGTGTGTATACTGCCAGTATTGTTAAGGTGTGTATCTCATTGAGGATATATTCATGAGTTCAAGCCCTATCATTTCTTCAGTTTTATAATCAATTTTGTTATTGCCAATGAGGGCAGAAGAACAGTGCTTTGGCAGAATCATTAGAACATTGGACAAAATGCTTTGCAATATTTGCTCTGGTCAAGGGTGACAAGCTGGCAGAATCATTAACATGTTAGGAAAAATGCTTAGCAACCACTTGTTCCTCTGTATGTTCTGGGTTGAAATTCTGCTGAGGTCAACTTTGCCCTTCATCCTTTTGGTGGGGGTCGATAAAATAACCACCAGTTGATCAGTAGGGTTGATGTAATTGACTTACACCCACCTCTTAAATTGATGGACTTGTTCCAAAATTTGAAGCCAATATTTGCTATGGTTCTTTACATTCTTAAATCCCACTGAGGTAACTGTTGCCATTCAAGCTTTCAGGCTCAATAAAAGGAAGTACCAGTCCAGATCAGGGGAATTATCAGAGTGCAGAACAAAAAGCCTCATGGCTTTTGTTCCCATTCTTTATATTTTACAATCCGAATGTGCCTGTGATGACTGTTGTCAAATTGTATACACCTTTGTATTTCCCTTGCACAATGTCAGTGGTATACTGAGGTGATATTTTCTGCATGGGCCATTGATGGCCTTCCATAAAAGGATAAAAGAAAAACGGCTTGGTGTGGCCTTTACCTTGAAGACTAATGACTGGTGCAAATATGAGGTCATCCCTAACAGAAACCTTAAGGAAGACAATGGATTGCAGAATTTAATAAACCATGAAAAAGCTTTCTTAAATGCAGGAAATAACAGCCAAATCTACTGCAAATTATCACAAATAAAATTGATCTACTAAAAACAAAAAAAGGGATGAGTTGGATAATGTGGTTCCTAGATTCCTGTACACTGGAAAAAGATGGGTTAGTCATGGTTGCTATGCTTTTGGTCATAGTTCTGCTTGATAAGAACTAAACTCAGGCTAAACAGCAACAGCATAAACAACAATACACCAACAACTCTTGTTGAATTCCCTAAAATACAGAATCAGTAAAATTTAATGCGTTCATACTTGAGTATGACAACAGCACATTCTTTAAAATGAAACTAAAGAAGTCAATGACATATTCCAGCTTCGGGCATCTAGAAGGCTCTAACTACAAATAGCATTCTATTCTTTACAATGTAATTTAGAAGTTGGCAAATAAACTAACTAACTAAAAACATGCAGAGCCGAGATTATCCAGAGCTCTGCATATATTCTATTGTTATTTTTCAAAACAAAACAGACAGGAAATAAAGTATATATATAAATAAACATCTCTATTCCTTGAGAAAATTTTGATTTTTGCTACTGCAGGCTGTTTTTAATAGGAATACCTTTTGTCTGTGTTGTTCTTCATAATTTTTTCTAATATTTTTTTCTTGTTAAGTTCTTTTTTTGTGTGTGTTTTGTAACATCTGTGTGATATTGGAATATTTCCTGTGTATATTAATATTATTTTGTTGTCTACTGTCATAAGAAAACAGGCTGCCACAAGTTAGTTCCATTATCTTGTCAATGATATACCCCGAAGCCTTGTATTCAATCTTGAAGCTGACTGAAGCATCAACTGAGGTCTTCTCTAATATATTGGCTCTCAATCAATAGTTTTCAGTTCATTTTTATTTTGGGAAAATTAAATATGTTTCACATGGATATTCATTTATTCACTTTTTGTTGCATCTGTAAGGTGTGCAGACAGGTATATGCATAAGGAATGTGTATGTATGTATATATGTGTGTGTATGTATGTATATGTATGTGTGCATGTATATATATATATATATATATATATAAGACACAAATATATTTATATATACATATATATCTATTATATCAATATATCTATATCTACCTATCTATCTCATATATATGTATATCTACATATGTTTGTGTGTTTATATGTGTGTATATATATATATATATATATATATATATATATATATATATATAT
>NC_068984.1:60535346-60536362 GCF_001194135.2 Octopus bimaculoides
GATATATACATTATATATATATATATATATATATATATATATATATAAATTATGAGTTAGAGGTTATGCAACTGTCTGAGGGATAAATTCATCTATAGGCATTACTGGTGTATTAATCTTTTCTTATCTGTATATACATATATTTACTTGTTATTGATAATCGGTAGAAGTTACTGAATGATGTAAGGGATAAGAGTTTTGTGTATTGGCACATAAGCTAATCAAACTTTAATAAGTATCCATGCATGAAACTTTCGACTTTTGAGTCACTCTGGAACTTCTGTCAAGTATTAATAATAATGAAATATATATATATATATATGTATTACTCATAATTTGTGTTCTATTTCTTGTTTGTATCACCTAAGCTATTCCCTCTCTCTCTCTCTTTCAGAGAGAGGCACAAGCACATACACAGACATATACACACACGGCAGTAACCTCCGCCTACCAAATTCAATGACAAAGCTTCGGTTGGCTCGGGGCTATAGCAGAAGACACTTGCCCAAGGTGCCAAGTGGCGGGACTGAACCCGAAACCATGTAGCTGGGAAGCAAGCTTCCTAACCACACAGCCATGCCCGCGCCTACAAAAAGTATATATACATATGCGCAGCACTATTCGTGTGGCAAGTTTTCTACAGCCGGATGCCCTTCCTGCTGCCAACCCCCACCTGTTGCCAAATGAGGTTTCAAAAAGGATCAAGGGCAGTTTCCTGGATTCTCTGGCATATGTATTCCCTTCACTGGATGGGATGCCAGTTCATCACTGGATTACTCATTTTTGCCAACTGAATGAATGAGAGCAACATGAAGTGAAGTATTTTTCTTGAAAGTACTTCATT
This sequence comes from Octopus bimaculoides, assembly GCF_001194135.2. Lineage (NCBI taxonomy): Eukaryota > Metazoa > Mollusca > Cephalopoda > Octopoda > Octopodidae > Octopus > Octopus bimaculoides. The sequence goes on from NC_068984.1 coordinate 60,536,191, forward strand.
TCAAGCTCAAAAATGTAAACATTCCTTTACATACAATGTATTTTCTTGTTTCCATGAGCAGTATCTCTTAATTTACACCCTCCCCATGCTCTCTCACTCGCTCTGTCTTTCTCTCTCTCTCTCTCTCTCTCTCTCTCTCTCTCTCTCTCTCTCTCTCTCTCTCTCTCTCTCT
>NC_068984.1:60542157-60543749 GCF_001194135.2 Octopus bimaculoides
GTTGTTGTTGCAATAGTTGAAGTTATAACAGTCTTTAGGTGCTCTTTGCTAAATACCATCAATCTATCACTTTCATTCTGTTGATAGTACTAGAAATAATGTTGTTATTTTCATATACCCAACCCCACCCCACCGTCTCCATACTTTATATTTATTTCTACTTCAATCTAGATATAAGCCATTTCCTATAATTGCAGACACATTTGGACAGACATTTTGCGGTATTTATTTATTTATTTATTGGTTTCTTTTCTATTTTTTATTTATTGTTTTTCCTTTTTGTTGTTGCTGTTTTCTTTCCGATATTGTTGTCTTGGTTCACCTTTCAGTTTGTCTTTATGTGTTTGCAGAGCGAAACAAACTCATTGTTTTTGATAGTTCATAGTTTAAGTCTAATTTTAAGTGGAAATCTTTAATCACAAGAAAACCTATTGATTTGTTGAATCATTTCAGTTTAGATGGTGTGAATAACTTAATCACTTTCAGTATGAAAACGAGATGAATGAACTTTTCGGTGCAACTAACAAACATACCTAAATTAAGATTTTGTAAATGTTTAACTAACAAAAAAAAAAAACAAAAACAAAAAAAACATACAAAAAAAAACAAAGCAAAAAACAAAAAGAAAAATAATTAAAATATTTGAACTAAGTGTAAAAAGAAAATTTTGAAAAATGAATTATGGAAGTGACAAACCGAATTTGATATTGTCAACTACAACAACAAAACAACAACAACAACAACAAAAATTCTAACTGTAGTAATGCAATATTTTGTTTGACTTAGAAAATATGGTCCCTACATTTGATTTAGAAAATATGAGCCCTATATTTTAACGAGAAACAAAATAAGTAGCTATGATGATTATAACTCCCTAGAATATATTAATAACTTTATATGAAATATCAAATGCATGCGTAATCATGCAAAAAATTATATACATGTGCAAGTATATATGATTGTGTATTTAAGTTGCTGTTTGTGTAGCATCTCGTCTTCATATACACCTCCACACACACACATGCATATTGGAATATATACATGTGTGTGTGTGTGAGTATGTGTGCATGTGCATATATATATCATCATAATTGTTCAACATCTGCTTTCCATGCTGGCATGGGTTGGACAGTTTGACATGGAGCTGGCTAGCAGGGAGCTGTCCAGATTTCAACTGTCTGTTGTGGCATGGTTTCTATGGTTGGATGCCCTTGCTAATGCCAACCACAACAGTGTGCTGGGTGCTTTGTATGTGCCACCGGCATGGATGTGTTTACACAACACCACCATGGATGTGTTAATGCAGCACCAGCACAGGTGCTTTTTAAATGGTATCAGCACCTGAAAGGACAAGCCTGTATGTGTGGAAGACAGCGATTTCACTTAGCATGACATGTCTTATCAAGTACAGCAGATCATCACATCTCCCAGTCCCTTGTCATTTCTTCAGTGAAGCCCAGCATCTGATGCACATACATACACACACACACACACACACACACACACACATACATACATACATATACATACATACATATACATATATATATATATATATATATCATAGATTCAGATGAATATGGTACTTAAGT
>NC_068984.1:60543759-60549752 GCF_001194135.2 Octopus bimaculoides
TATATATATATATATATATATATATCATAGATTCAGATGAATATGGTACTTAAGTTGAGGCACCAAAATTTAGTATGGTATTATCCATACAATTTCAAAGTAAGGTGATTAAAATCAAAATAGCTGAGGATTGATCTGCATTTTAAATTGATGTAATGATTGCATTATTCAATTTAATGGAATTGCATGAAACGATTGTACTGCATTACCTCTGGATATACTTGTTGCTTATTTTGATTATATACATATACATATATATATATCATAGGTCCAGGAGTGACTATGTGGTAAGTAGCTTGCTTACCAACCACATGGTTCCAGATTCAGTCCCACTGCGTGGTACCTTGGGCAAGTGTCTTCTACTATAGCTAACAGCCGACCAAAGACTTGTGAGTGGATTTAGTAAGCGGAAACTGAAAGAAGCCAGTTGTATATACATATATATACGCAAGACAAAAATGGAGGAAAAATAACAGGAAGAAGTTGGTTGTTTGCGCTAGTAAGCCATTAATTTAATTAATTAATAAAGAAAAGTGGTAGTAATAGTACATTTACGATTGCTTCTGTTTACCAGTTGTGGTGGTAGACATCATCAAAATGCAGTCATATGTAAAGGTAAGAAGAGCGAAAGACATAGGGATACATTGGTAACTAGGAGCGCCTTCGGATTTAACCATCCTTTAGAGGTTTTAAACACCTCTAACTTATACCTACATATACATATATATATAATCTCATCTGTTGATATATGTGGGTTTACATTTTCCAGTGTACCCTTAATTTAAAATGGTTGGGTATGATTTGATGGAAACTTGACTACTATTTATAGCGACTCACTTGCTCACAAAAAGGCATTCACTTGTTGCTTTGAAGGAAATCTTGGTCATTTTTTTGTCATTTTAGTCTCAGATCAGTTGTAACCAAAGAACAATACCAGTGAAAGGTACTCTAATTGGGACAATCGCCTCTTTTGTATGTATGGAAGCATAATTTTCAATATAGCTTATATTTGATCCCTAATTGGTGGACATCATTGACGGATCTTTCATTAGAGAACATCATCAGTTGATGTTTGGGAACTTTTTACAAGGACACAGCCATCATCAATTGGTGTCTGAGCATCTAGTTTGTCTAATGCACCGAAGCATAAGCAGCCTTTATGGATGCAAGAAACCAAGTTGCAATAGATGATTTGTACAGTGACAGAGAAATGTTTTTTCTGATTTTCCTCCTTCATCATGAGATGAAATAGATGATGATGATGATGATGATGATGATGATGATGATGATGATGATGATGATGATGATGATGATGATAAGGAAGAAGAGGATGACAATGTTGATGATAACAATGTTGATGATAACAATGATGATGATGATGATGATGATGATCATCATCATCATCATCTAGATAGGGTTAGATCAGAAGAAAGTGATGTTCTAAGTAGCTTAGGATGGAAAAAGTGCGCCATTTTTTCTCCTTTTGTACATTTGTTTGACAAAAACAATGAGGAAATCTCTAATGAATTTATGTTCACACCAGATATGCATAGGAGAATGAATATTTTATGGCACTTTTCTATAATGAGATTGTAAATTTTCATAGTTTTTCTACTTATCTAAAGTGAAAATTAGTATAAAAGTTACCCTTTAGAAAGATGAATGTATGCATATATATATATATATATATATATATATCACCATCATCATCATCATCATTTAACGTCCGTTTTCCATGCTAGTATGGGTTGGACAATTTGACTGGGGACTGGCGAACCAGATGGCTACACCAGACTCCAATCTGATCTGGCAGAGTTTCTACAGCTGGATGCCCTTCCTAATGCCAACCACTCCGAGAGTGTAGTGGGTGCTTTTTATGTGCCATCGGCATGAAGGCCAGTCTGGCGGTACTGGCAACGGCATGGGAACCTCATTTATGTCCTCACATGCGCAGGTTGCCAACACAACTATATCGGACTGACGAGCCCCACCACCTTTACGTAGAAGAGTAGCAGTCGTTAAAGAACAAATAAATATTCCACAACACCGCCAAATTCCACTCAGTGGCCACATAGACTCTTGCGCCAGAAATAAAAATCCTAAATTCCTTATATTCCCTTTCTATCAATGTGAAGACAGAATCTCTACACAAGAAAGAATCAACAAGGAGAATCTTTTTATAGAGAAATTCCAAACGCTTCTTAACATACAAATTCCTCGGTGACCATATTCTCTTCTCTCGCCTACCCAATGAAATACATATAAATTTACTTCTTGTTTCTCTAAGAACAGAGATAAACTTCCTGTTGACAAAGAGTCCAGAGCTCCAACTAAAGAGTATAAAACCCACAGAATTGTCTCCCCTTATCCACACTGCCTGTTTTGACATCACACTTCCTGTTTAACACATAAACAGTCAGCCTTTTTAAACACAACTCTAACCTTATGTACATGCATCCTAATCTTTCTAACAACCATTGAACTTTAAAAGTTCAAAGACAATATAATGTATTGGTATATTTATTTTTAAATTTTTTATATATTTTTTTTTTGTAAAAAACATTATTTTCATTTCCCCCCTTCTTGAAAATGTGCCATGCAATGAAAGCCGGTTAGAAATCCTTTTTAATCCTCCTTATACACTTCCTTATTAAAATATGCTTTCAGTTTAGCATTCTGGCTTATTATTATTATTTTTTAGTTTCCTATTATTTCTCCACGTGCGGTTAACACAACCCCACCATTTACTTATATATATATATATATCATAGGTGCAGGAGCGACTGTGTGGTAAGTAGCTTGCTTACCAACCACATGGTTCTGGGTTCAGTCCCACTGCGTGGCACCTTGGGCAAGTGTCTTCTACTATAGCTAAGGGCTGACCAAAGCCTTGTGTGTGGATTTGGTAAACGGAAACTGAAGGAAGCCTGTTGTATATACATAGATATGTATATGTTTGTCCCCCCTCCATCGTTTGACAACTGATGTTGGTGTGTTTGTGTCCCTGTAACTTAGCGGTTCAGCAGAAGAGACCGATAGAATAAGTACTAGGCTTACGAAGAATAAGTTCTGGGATCGATTTGTTCGCCTACAGGTGGTGCTCTAGCATGGCCGCAGTCAAATGACTGAAACAAATAAAGGAGTGAAAGAATATATATATATATATATATATATATATATATTGCCTGTTTGGTGCACATATTCAGGCAACCTTTTCTTGCTGTTTAATTTTTAAAGATGGATCAACTTAGCCTGGGTAAATTTTGGTCAAAACATATCTATGTCAAACTTAATAGCCCCACCTGATAGAATCTTTTAAGTCCATGTTTTCAAATTAAGTTTTGTAGTATTTCCTTTATATAGGTAGTCTTTTTTTTAACTGAAACGCATTCAGGTATAGGTGGCTTTTCTGGTATCCCTTGAAGAAATTTGTCCATTTATTGTTTGAAGGTGATGGGATCTCTTTCTTCCTTGATTTGTTTTGAAATTTTAAATAGAAGTGTGCCTTTTGAAGGAGAGCCATTGTGTTGTACTGTGGTTATCTGTTGTGATTTTAAATTATGTAGGGGTTAGATATCATGGAGTCCCATGCTTGGCTGAATTGTGAACTTAATGTGAGAATTTTGGTTGCTATATTTAACAAATTGACGGACAACTAAATTACTTTGTGTGCTTACCAGACTTTGACATCTCTGTAAAAAGTGATAGGTGTTAAGAAGACTGTTTCCTAAAACTACAACATGTCTGTTCTATTATTTATACAAATATATAGATTCCAAGCAAATTTAAAATGTAAAACAAAAGGTGTAACATTGTATACAAAAACACAACAAACATATTTTGAATTACATTTTAGTTTACAATGAAGTTTTTTTGTTTTTTCCTCTACCCATTATTTAAAGTATTTCACTTGGTATACATTAGCAAAATTTTCTCATTTTAATGGCAGTAAATGCATATTACTACAAGTTATATGACTATTCATATATAGTGAAACTAGCTCAGCTATGGAAGATCTAAACGCTTCTGTTTCAATCCTAGAAACGATGATGAAGTTCTTTGGAGTTCGTGAAATTATTTCTAATTGAAATGACTATAACTTGACTTACTTAGTAGGAGAGGGGTGTTTCACACCCAGTGGTCTTCCAGCATGTCATACACTAACCCAGAATTCCTAAGGGCTTATGCTATTGCTCAATAGTTGTTGAACCTACGCTGGATTCATCTGTCTTTTTGACAGCTCTTGTTTTTAGTCTTGCTGAGTTTCTAGCAACCCTCCTCATCAGGCAAACCTTAGCATTTTGGCAATTTTGGCAAAAGAGACTGCTAGAATAAGTACCAGGCCTAACAAAAGACTAGTGGATTGATTCATTCAACTAGAAATTCTTCAAGGTGGTGCCTTAACATGATCATGGTCTAATGACTGAAACAAGTAAAAGATAAAATATATAGAAAGTTGTATTTCAGATACTCACCCTTTTATTTGTTAATTCAATGAGCAGGAAACAATAATTTATTAAACAACTGAATAATCATCATTAAAACTGTTTTTAGAGAGAGATATAGTTGCTGTTTAACTGCAAGGACTGCTATTTCTAGCAGCTCAAGCCATCACATAAATCATCCCTCTTCGAATTGTGTACTTGATTTTCAGGTTAGGTTAAGTTGAGATCTTTGCAAAACTGCTCTGTATAAAAGTTGAATGTTGTCGTAATATGTTAATCTATGATGCTAGTATTACACTGACTAGATGCTGTACTGCTGTCACCATGGATATATACTTACTATAAGCCACACACGACAAAGGAAGCTATAACCTATCTCTGCTGCCATTAGTAAATTCTATTGAAGATAAGTCCTGCTGAGGTTGATAGGATTATATTCCACCCTATTCTCCTTTATTGCAATGTAACCGATTAAAATTTTCCATTGGACGACTAAGACTTATATTGCTTTATTCATTGCTTGCTTCACTGCTATTATCTTTAGTATGTGCTTCTGCTTTTCTTCTTAGCTTCCTACGCCATTTATTCATTGTCACATCGGAGGTGAATTGGTAAAAAAGAAAAGAATAGTAAAAGACAATTGTATTATGAGTCTACATTTCTATGTACCATTTAAGAAACTTGATAAAAACTTTGAATTTAATTGCTTCCTCTTCCTCTTCCACCTATACGTCTCCCTCCTCATTGTCATCGTCATCTTGTCCCCCTCCTCTCCACCCTCTTCCTCTTCCTCTTCTTCCACTTCGGCTTCCTCTTCCTCCTCCTCTGCTACTGCCACCACCACCATCATCATGATGTCCACTTTTCCATGCTTGCATTGGTTGGATGGCGTTTGTCATCCCTTCAGCATTCAGAATACTCTGTGAAATGTAATGCTTATTTACTTGCATTGTTCTGAATTAACCATGCATGATCTCATAGCTTTCAGATTTTGATGTTGCAATTATCTATCTGCATAATGTCATTGTAGGGTAGGGGTGTGAAGTCGAATCTGGTCAATTTGAACATAAACACAGGCAGAATATTTTTGGACCTGATATGGCCAGTTGAAATACTAAAGGGTTGAGTTTTCTATAGTTGGACACCCTTCCTGTTGCCAACCCTCACCTGCTTCTAAATGAGATAATGTTTCTCTATGACCAGACACAGCTTTCATGACAGTGATGCTCATCTGCAACTATTATGCCTGAACTTGTGACTTGGAGGGTAGTTAACCAAATTTGTTTAACACTGAGTGTGTTATAGATATCTGCTCGGATTTATTAATCCATTTTACTTACTATATAAATTGTGGAAGAGGTGAGCTCCTGTTAGAGGCTAGTAACACTTCAAGATGCATGGGGCTAAATCAAACTGTTTTAAATAATACATATAACTCCTACCAAATGTGCTGAGTGCCCTTTTCTTTCTTTCATTGACTCACTAAAATCGCGCGCGTGTGTGTGTGTGTATATATATATATATATATATATATATATATATATATAT
>NC_068984.1:60551010-60558470 GCF_001194135.2 Octopus bimaculoides
ATATATATATATATATATATATATATATATACACATATGTATGTATTTATACATGTGTGTGTGTGTGTGTGTTGTGTGTGTATAACAAGTAATGTTCGTAACCAGAGAAATTTTAGAACTAGCATTTTTGCTTTTATATATATATATATATATATATATATATTGATGTATATATATACATATACATAAATAAATACACATATATATCTACATACACATGCACACATATTCAAACACACCCACATATATACATATATTTATAAACATTCACACACACTTGTATGTATGTATTTGTATAAAGAAAACTGGAACTTCTGTTTTTTCATGTTATTTATGTATGAATATATGGACGGGCACTGAAAAATGAAAATAAGTAAACAGAGGGGGTAAGATGAAAAACAACATGCAAACAGAGAAACAAAAACCATATGGAATGGCAAGAAATCTGGACCAAATCATTGATGGATGAGTGTTCTGGTTTCTGCTGACTAATTTTCTTGCTGTGCAACTTGAGAACATGCAGCTAGCAATTTGGATAAAATCTTGAAGGATCTTATTCTCTGGAACTATTTGATAAATGAGAGGAAAGAAAAAAAAAAAACCATTGAGGCTTTGCTGCCCAGTGTATGTGTATTCAATGGATGTTCATGAATAATTTCTTTGGATAATGGCTGATGTTGTTATAGCTGTTTAGCCCAAGGTCAGTCCTGAATAGCAGAGCATCATGATCATGATCATCATCATCACTATTTAAAGTCCATTTCCCTTGCTGGCATGGGTTGGACGGTTTGAGTGAAAACTGGTAAGCTGGGGAGCTGCACCAGGTTCCAATCTGATTAGGCATAGTTTCTATAGCTGGATGCCTTTCTTAATGCCAACCACTCCAAGAGTGTAGTAGGTGTTTTTTATGTGCCATCATCACGAGTACCAGTTATGTAACACCAGCATCGGCCACGACTAAGATCTCACTTAGGTCTTTTCAAGCATGGTATATTTCCAAAGGTCTTGGCCACTTGTCACTGCCTCTATGAGGCTCAATGTTCAAAGGGTGCTTTTGAAGGAAAGTATTTCTTGCCATGGTTATTCTTTCTGTTTGTGTATCTAGGGTGAAGGCATGTGGCTTAGTGGTTAGGGTAACCAGCTCATGATCATAAGACTGTGAGTTCAATTCCCAGCAGCGCACTGTATTCTTGAGGAAGACACTTTATTTCACATTGCTCCATTCCACTTAGCCGGCAAAAACGAGTAGTACCTATATTTCAAAGGGCCAACCTTATCACATTCTGTGTCATGCTGAATCTCCTTGAGAACTATACTAAAAATATGCATGTCTGTGGAGTGCTCAGCTAGTAGCACATTAATTTCATGAGCAAACTGTTGTGTTGATTGGATCAACTGGAACCATCATTGTCAGAACTGATGGATTGCCAGTTTGTATATCTAGAACTTATCCTTTTCATGTCAAAAGCATTTTCATAAGTTTGTCTTAAATGCCGATGCTTGTTTTCTGGCTTTTAGCTAGTCCTTGTTTCATGCCTTCTGAGTTATCTTTTATCATCTACTTGTTTCTGTCATTTGACTGTGGTCATGCTGGGGCACCACCTTGTGGAATTTTAGTCAAACTAATCAACTTCAGTACTGACTTCCTTTTTAAATTTGGCACCTATTTTATCAGCTCTTTTGCCAGACTGCTAAGTTGTAGTGACATAAACACACCAACACACGTTGTCAAGCAGTGGTGAAGGACAAACACGGACACAAAGAGACAGACAAAGTGACAGAAAGACAAACACACACACACACACGCACGCACCAACACACACACGCACGCACCAACACACACACACAGCAGGCTTTTTTCAGTTTCTGTCTACCAAATCCACTCACATGGCTTTGGTCAGCTTGTGGCTATAGTAGAAGATGTTTGCCCAAGGTGCCATACAGTGGGACTGAACCCAGAACCATTTCATTGGGAAGCAAGCTTCTTACCACACAGCCATGCTTGCACCATCATACATAAAGTTTTTTTCATAAGTTGTCTGGTGGTTTATAAAAATATGCATCATAGCTAATGCTTAGACACTAAGGAAATATGTCCTAGGACAGGCAAAGAGTTAAATATGAGAAAGTGAGATTTGAAAGAGATTTAGCTGATGTTTCTAGTAAGTTGAGAAACTGTTTAAAATCTCCTACACTGGAGTCAGCTTTATTAATTGTTCTTCCTGTTTAAGATGGTAAGGCGTGAGTATTGTTTCTAGCAAAGTAATTGACCATGTTGAAATTGACTCATTGGGGAGGGATTTGGTGATATTGTGCAAGTTTGTGGTTGAAATGTGGGTGTGAGTTCAAGTTCTGTCTGCCATTCTTTACTTAACTTTCTGAAACATGGGACACCATATAATGGTCATAGATTTATATTAGTATTGTATCTAGTATTATAGTTGGAGGGTCACAGTATTTAAGTACATCCTACTCTAGAATGCGATAATTGAGTGCAGCTGTATGGATGCTAACAATTTGGCATGGCTGACTGGTCATTGAACCTGCTTTGGTGACGGTTATTATTAACAGTGCAGACAACATAAGCATGCACACATGGACACACACACACATGCACACATGTACATGCATGCAAAAATATACATATGCAAATAGAGAGAGAGAAAGAGAGAGATTACAATTTACTAACTGAGCATAGCTGACATAAACACTAAAATATTGTACCAGTGATGCCGTGAATTTTCATTGGTGTGGTCACTAATTTAACGTGAGTGTTCTGTGATTTAATGTATGAAGAGTATTTGTAAGATAGTCCATTCCAGTGTGCTTTTGATAAGCGTGTATAAATAATGTCAGAAGGCAGTTAATTTACGATGAAACATTGTAAACTTTATTTAAATAAGATGAGTGCTGGCAAGCAGTAACAATGATTAATCTGCATGTTTAGGTGAATCATCTACATGTGTATGCGAGGCAGGAAAAATCTCATAACTTACTTTTGCACACAGAAGGGTTATATGAAAACCGTTGTAAGCTAATAAGAACAAGAATGTACCTCTCATTTTGAGGCAGAGTTGTAGTTGATATCATTCAAGTGAGCTGCATGAAGTTGATGGTGAACACAAAAACTCTGGCATGTCAAAGGAAGAGATGTTACTGCAAGGCTGTCTTTTCACCAACTCACTTGAAACTGCCGCTTCACTGCTAAGGCAGATCACTGCTATTTGTATTCATACACATCCAGCCCTGATTGGAAGGAGTCTGCCACAGCACAACTGAACTATGCCATGATGACAAAATAGGTCTTTCCTGACTCGCTAATAGTTAAAAACCAAACCACAGCAACATGCAGTACAACCTCAGATTTATTAGCATGCTCAAGTATGTCTCCTACAACAACATCAACAATAACAACCAGAAGAATATGCCAGTAGTTTCTGCAATGTTAACAACATTAGCAACATCAAGGATAAGAACTAAAAGTAATACAATGCTAGCATCATTAGCATTGTTGACCTTGGCAGAATTTGAACTTAGAACTTGAAGATGGATGAAATGTAGCTGAGCATTTTGCCCTGTGTGCTAATGATTCTGCCAGCTCACTACCTTAATCTGAAGAAATATTAAATCAGCAAAAATAACAAATACAACAATATAGGAATTACAATAACAACAACAACAACAGATAGCAAAATTTAGCAGCAATAGTTGTTGGTACTCCGTCGCTTACGACATTGAGGGTTCCAGTGGATCGATCAACGGAACAGCCTGCTCGTGAAATTAACGTGCAAGTGGCTGAGCACTCCACAGACACGTGTACCCTTAACGTAGTTCTCGTGGATATTCAGCATGACACAGTGTGACAAGGCTAACCCTTCAAAATACAGGCACAACAGAAACAGGAAGTAAGAGTGAGAGAAAGTTGTGGTGAAACAGTGCAGCAGGGTTCACCACCATCCCCTGTTGGAGCCTCATGGAGCTTTAGCTGTTTTCGCTCAATAAACACTCACAATGCCTGGTCTGGAATTCGAAACCGCGATCCTATGACCACGAGTCCGCTGCCCTAACCACTGGGCCATTGTGCCTCCACAGCAGCAATAGTAATAGAGTAGAAAATTGAATTGTCTGAAGGTAGAGCCAGATGATGGTGATAGACATTAGTACCAGCAACAGCAATAACTACAAGCATCACTGGTACTAACAACAACTGCAGGGAAACATGCTAGAACATCGTTATCATCATCAAAAATCAAGAACAACAACAACAACAACCAGCATGGCAGCAACACCAAAAGCAGCATTATCATCACTGGCAAGAAAGAAGAAGAGAAAGAGGAACAACAACAACAGCAGCAACAGCAGTAGCAACAATGACATCAACAACAGCAGTCAGAAAAGAGAAAATATATCAAAAGGTATTTAAAGGAGAATGAAAGAAGAAAGTAAGAATATAGAAAGGAAAGAAGACGTAAGAAAGAGAGGAAGAAGCAGAGAAGAAAGAACAAGAAAGGAAGAAAAGAAGGAAGATGAAAAAGGATAAAAGAGGAAAGGAAGGCAGAAGAAAGGAAGAAATAAAGAAAGGAAACTAAACATTGTTTAAAGGAAAGTATTAAACTACAACAGCAGCAACAACAACAACTACTGCTGCTGCAGCTACTACTACTACTACTACAGGATCAAAGATATCACTCAGAAAATTGAATGAAGTTCTAAAAATTATTGTTGATCATTTTCTGTTTGTTTTGATTGTTTGTATGCATGTGTGTATGTATGTGTGTGTGTGTGTGTGTATGCATGTATGTGTGTGCATGTGTGTGTTCTTTTTTTCTCTCCTTTAATGCCTGTTGTGTAATCTGTTAATTGCTTCTAGTACATTAGACTTCCATTCATTTAGTGTCTGTATATGCAGGCAAATGAGCATGTTTATGTGTAAATGCATGCATACATGCATATATGTGATTGTGTATATATATATGCATTCATGCGTATACACAGGTAAGTATGTATGTATGTATGTGTGTGTGTGTGTGTTGAATACACATGCATGCACTAACACACATATATATACATATATATGTAGGTGTACAAATGAAAGAAAAGAACACTCAACAGATCATGAACTTAAATACTTGCATTAACTTGACTCAGAGTTGTTTTAGCACCCATCAATACTAAAGGCATGTCTAATCATCCAGATGCTTAATACTAAGTGATGAGATGGTCAGAGCTTCTGAAGAAGGCTGGTTATCATTGGAAGATGAGGGTGGACTAATTTCATTGGTCAGTTCAGGCTATATGGTTTATTTTATATCTCAACAACTGGTGACACCTGTTAGATTGATCTGCAACTCTGGTTCAATGGATAGAATTACTCTCCTTTTCTTAGAAATTTCAGTGAGATTAAAGATTTTAGTAAAATTGATGGAATGGGATTAACAGCTAATGGCTCGAAATTAACTAAAAGCAGGCACCATTGATGGTAGTAAAATAATGGTTCAATTTTGTTATAAATGATACAGGAGTGGGTGGAGTTTTCTCTGGCCTAAGACCTGAAAGTGTGGATATGATAAATGAACATTCCTTTAAAGTTATTGGTTGTAAGTCCCAGATATTTCGTTCCTGAAATCAGGGCTAAGTGTCATGCTATTGACCATTACCTTGGACACGTTATATTTTTGCAGTTACTAAGTGGGTGACTGTGGTAAAGCTTGCATGAATGTATGCTAACGCTAAAGAGTAGCAGCATGTGAATTATATGAGTGTTACTTGTTACAAAAAATATGCTAGAATTGTTCAAGTATCAGCAGGATTGCTTTGTAGTATTTCTTCTGGCTCTTTACTTTCTGAGTTCCAATCTCATTAAAGTCAACTTTGTCTTTCATTTCTCTGTGTTGATAAAATAAAGTACCAATCTAGTACTGGCTTTGATATAATTAACTAAGTCCCCTTCCCTTCAAAAGTTCTGTCTTTGTGCCTAAATTAGAAATTATCAATGGCAAGTTGAATGACTACAAATTTCTGATGGCTGTGGTTCAGGAAATATATGCACTAGTGTATAATCCAACTAAGTATATAAGACAACTCCAGAATTTTCTTTGAAAATGTAGGCTTTGTGCTACACTCACTGTACAAGTCTACCTGGCAACATTTCACCCATGAAGCAATGGTTGAGATGTGTGTGAAGCAGAGTCCAATGCCCCAACTGTTGGAACAGTGTCCTTATAACCTTGTTATTTTCTTTATTACCAGAAATATGTTTTAATATATGTTGAATTCAAAATCTCAACACTTGTAACATACTTATCACAGCCCTCTAAGCTTTACAAGGCTTACACAGAGCTGTCTCTGAAGGGCTTGTAATCCACTGCTATATCTAGTGATGCTGGGGTTTTACAATAACTGGAGATTAATTGTCACCCGGAGAGAGTGCTGCTGCTTATGACAGGGTTGACAATTTGGGCTTTTCAAGAAACTCCACCTTCAAATGTTACAAAACTCTGGGAAATGTAAGGTTTTTTTTTGCGATTTGCCTATTACAGGATTTAATCTGTAAACAGTGGTAGGAGCATGCAAGCTATGCAAGTGTTTTATACTCTTCTACATTGCTATTGGTAACACTCCAAAGCACAGCTTATTTAAAGTCCTGATTTTATAATTGATTAATTATTCGTAGGGGCACCCTGTTCTCTTATGCAACCACAATATACTACAAAGTATATTAAACACTTTATAAGTCACGACATTGCTGGCTATAATTTCTATAGAAAATCTGTAGAAATAACCTTAATGTGTTGAGATAACCTTATGATGATACCTAGTTTTGGGGTGAGTTCTTAAGGTTCAAATTCCATTCTGTACACCAACATATATGGTATAATTTATGTTATTAGTGTTGTCTTTGTATAGTCACGAGGCAGCCCTGTATGAATTGATCTTTGATTTGAGATATTTCTGCTTTGACCATACTGTCTTTTTCTTTTGTTATCTATAATCATATTGTTACATGTTTTAAGATGGCAAGTTGTGATTTAAAAAAAAAATTGACTGCTATTTTTAATTAGTTGAGCAACCATATAGTAATCTCCCTTAACTCATTGAGGTAAGGTTTCTTCATAGTTGTTGGAGGTTGTTGTTTTCATCAACAGATCTCTGTTCTGTTCATCATTACCATCATCATGTCATCATCATCATCATCATCACCCCCACTATCATTCTCATTGTCATCATCAATTATCATCATTACTTTCAATGTTGTTGCTATTATAACCAACATCTTCATCATTATTGTCATCATCTCTGAGTGGTTGGCGTTAGGAAGGGCATCCAGCTGTAGAAACTTTGCCAAATCAGATTGGAGCCTGGTGTTGCCATCTGATTTCACCAGTCCGCAGTCAAATCGTCCAACCCATGCTAGCATGGAAAGCGGATGTTAAACGATGATGATGATGATGATCAGTATT
>NC_068984.1:60558480-60560918 GCF_001194135.2 Octopus bimaculoides
CCATGCTAGCATGGAAAGCGGATGTTAAACGATGATGATGATGATGATCAGTATTGTTATTGTTATCATCATTATCCATGCCATCTTCAATGTCGTCGTCGTCATCAATATCACCATCATTATCATCATCATCATCATTGTTGTCATCATCACCACCACCACCATTCTCATTAGTATCATCAATTTTTATCATAATTTTCAACGTCATTGCCACTCTAAGCATCATCTTCATCATTATCATCGTCGTCGTCGTCGTCGTCGTCATCATCATCATCATCATCATCATCAGTACTGTCATCATTAGTACTGTCATCATCATCATCGTCACCATCATCTTCATTGCTATTGTCATCATCACCACCATCATCATTATTGCTTTCATCAGTGCCATCGTCATCATCATCAGCATCATTATTATTGTTATTGTTGTTACCAACACCTCTATCTTCATCATCATCATTGTATTTTACTATCATTGTCATCATCACCATTACCATTATATTCTATCATTATCATCACTTTTGACAACAGTGTTATCAGAATTTTACATCAGTGTCTCCTCCTCTTATTGGTGCAGGTAGAGAGAGATACTGTACTGACAATGACAGAGGCAGTGTCATCGGTTTGTATTTAAGTGAGAAAGAAAAAAATAAAATCTGTTACTATTCAGAGAACTATCACTGTTAAAAGCAACATCTAGCAATCCAACAAACGGCAGAAAAAAAAAAGATAAGTAGCAAATAATAAAACAATTGAGCAACACAGTAAGTAAAAAAAAAAAAAGAGAGAATAGTGCACCCTCCACCTACCAAATTCCTCCACTAAAAAATAATATGCGCTTACATCAGCAGGAACAAAGACAAGGAGAAAATTGATGAAAGACTTAAAGAAAGAAACATATTTTGATCAAAGTTTTGTGTTGAAGAACATATAGATTTTAGAAATTACTTAATATATATGCATGCATGTATACATGCATACATACATACATGTGCATGTGTGTATATATATATATGTATATATCTATATGTATATATGTGTGTATGTATATATGTAAATGTATATATGTATGCATATACACACACACATATGTATGTATATATATATATGTGTGTGTGTGTGTATACATATGTTTATATGTATACATATAAATACTCATTCACACATGTATAGCTAAATCTCTCTTTCTCTCTCTCTCTCTCTCTCTCTATCTATCTATCTATCTATCTATATATATATATGCATGTATATGTGTGTATGTATATATATATATATATATATATATATATATATATATATATATATATATATATATATATATATATATATATATATGTGTGTATGCATGTATATGTGTGTATATACACACACATGCACACACACATACATATGCATATATACATGTATATATGTTTCTGTATGAGTGTGTGCATGCATGAGTGTGTGTGTGTGCATGCATTATATATATATTTATATATGTGTGTGTGTGTGTGTGTGTGTGTGTGTGTGTGTATTTGTGTATTGTATCCTGAAGAGAGGAGAAAAAATTTGAAGAAGAGAAAAATGTTATAGTAATGCTAAAGTAACTGATAACATGACCGATCTTCTTCTATTTTACGTTTAATTCTTTATTTTTCGTCTAAGCATTATCTATCATTCGATGTAACTGTCTCTCTCTGCCTGAAGCAGTCCTACAAACAAACGAGATGATGTATCACATTGATAAGGTAAAATATGCAATATCTGTCCTTTATGTTGTTATGTTGAAACTACATTTCAAAACTTAACGAATTCCTCATCATTCTCCTCCTCTCTCCCTCTCCCGCTCCCCTCTCTGTACTCACACACACATGCACCAGCATTCACACACATGCATACATGCTCACATACTCTTTTTACTCTTTACTCTTTTACTTGTTTCAGTCTTTTGACTGTGGCCATGCTGGAGCACCACCTTTAGTCGAGCTAATCGACCCCAGGACTTATTCTTTGGAAGCCTAGTACTTATTCTATTGGTCTCTTTTGCCGATCTGCTAAGTTACGGGGACATAAACACACCAGCATTGGTTGTCAAGCGATGTTGGGGGGACAAGCACAGACATAAAAACACATACACACATACATATATATATACATATATATGACAGGCTTCTTTCAGTTTCCGTCTACCAAATCCACTCACACAACCACACAACCACTCCTACGCCTATATATATGCAGGTGCATATATATATATATATGTATATATATATATATCATCATCATCATCATCGTTTAACGTCCGCTTTCCATGCTAGCATGGGTTGGACGATTTGACTGAGGACTGGTGAAACCGGATGGCAACACCAGGCTCCAGTCTGATTTGGCAGAGTTTCTACAGCTGGATGCCCTTCCTAACGCCAACCACTCAGAGAGTGTAGTGGGTGCTTTTACGTGTC
>NC_068984.1:60561103-60562279 GCF_001194135.2 Octopus bimaculoides
GCACACATATACACTCACACAACACACATGCACACCTGCACAGAAGTACATATACATATTATATGTTATATATGATACAGTATATATTATCCTTTAATATGTTATTGGAAGCTGAAGTTTCCTGAACTACAACTCAGATTTTTCCATTTGTTCAAAATAATTGAAAAAAACTGTATTAAACTCAAAGAGGAGGAAATAGCAGACACAATAAGATTACTCTGTTGTTTCTTGCATTAACCTTCTGAGTTCAAATTCCTTGAGGTTTTACAAAGCAATATAATCTGGTCAAGCTACTTCGTTTTATTGCACCTTTCCTGTTTCGCAGCCTTACATTCATCTGTTCATTTCTTCTACATCCAATTTCCTATGCTTGCATGACTTGGCAAATGTGTTGTTTGATGCATTGTTTAACAAGTGGATGCACTTACTTGACATTAATTCTTATCTGTTTTAGAAATAAGGGATCATTTATTCTACATGATTTCAGACAATGAATTGCGTGGGCAATTTGTTGACAGCAGAGATTGACGCTAACACTACAGGCTGCACTTTCATACAAATGATTGAAGATGTAAACAAACACCCAAACACACCTGCACACATACATACACACACATGCACATGCACACACACATACACCAGGAAAAAAGATCTTCATTCCTTCAGGTTTTAATTTTTCCATGTGTGAATAGGTCAGATGAAATCTCATGAGGCAGATTTTATATGGCTGGATGCTTTTCTGTTGCCAACCTTCACCTGTTTGCAATTATGGTAATGTTTACCCATGAGCAGCACAATAGCTGGACATATTTCCTTGAAATTTTATCAACAAATGGCAACAGTTTTATGATGGCGATTATTTGTTTATAGTTAGTGCATAATGTTAAGACAAAAAGACAAAAACATACACACACTTATGTATGTATTTGCACACACATACACACACACACACACACACATATATATATTTATATATAGGCACAGGAGTGGCTGTGTGGTAAGAAGCTTGCTTCCCAACCACATGGTTCTTGGTTCAGTCCCACTGTGTGGCACCTTGGGCAAGTGTCTTCTACTATAGCCTTGGGCTGATCAAAGCCTTGTGAATGGATCTGGTAGACAAAAACTAAAAGAAGCAAGCTCATCATATATATATATATATATATATATATATATATA
>NC_068984.1:60562466-60564824 GCF_001194135.2 Octopus bimaculoides
AGTGACCGGTGACCATATCCCCTTCTCTCGCCTACCCAATGAAATACATCTAAATTTACTTCTTGTTTCTCTAAGAACAGACATAAACTTCCTGTTGACAACTAAAGAGTATAAAACCCACAGAATTGTCTTCCTTTACCCACACTTCCTGTTTTGACACCACACTTCCTGCTTAACACAAACTTCCAGCCCCCTTTTTTTAAACACAACACGACTCTTTATTCCATGCATCCTAATCTTTCTAACAATTATCTACATGGATTACCATTGAACTTTAAAAGCTCAAAGACAGTACAATGTATTGGTATATTTATTTTTTTATATATTATTTATTATTTTTTTCGTAAAAAACATTTTCATTCTCCCTCTTCCTGAAAATTTGTCATGCAATGAAAGCCAGTTAGAAATCCTTTTTAATCCTCCTTATACACATCTATATTAAAATATGCTTTTAGTTTAGCATTCTGCCCTATTATTATTTTTTATTTTCCTATTATTTCTCCACGTGCGGTTAACAAAACCCCACCATTTACTGACTTATATATATATATATATTTGTGTGTCTGTGTTTGTTCTCCCTCCATCACTTGACAACTGATGTTGTGTTTACATCCCCATAACCTAGTGGGTTGGCAAAAGAGACCGACAGAATAAATACTAGACTAGCATTCGAATCTATTAACCTTCTATATATAAGTTGTAAGCTAACAAACATTGTAAATTGTAAATCACAAATATCATGTGAATTTTTAGACTGTTCCTACTAACATTCTCCATAAATGGATTCACCTTACTTTAATTATTTACTACCTTCAATTATCAGCAATCCAACTGTCTTATATGATTAACCAGGTTTAACCCGAAATTTGAGTCCTCTATTTTATTTTATTTAGTTTTATTTTTACAAATATTTTAAATTTCATTTTCATTTGCACAAATGTTTTACTTCCCAACTTTTTCCACTTCACAAAGCCTTTCTGTATCCTTGCAAACTTTTTTAACAATACTAAAAATATAACATATGACTTCAAGTTCTGTAAGTAGGAGTTATTTTAAGCTTTCTCAATTTTTAAATTATTTTAATTGATTTATTTGTACCTCTGATGAGAGAAATGCAACTATTTGTATCAGCTGGAAAACTTGCCCAACCAAACACATTCATTGAAATGATTATAAGGTTTTGTGATACTGCTTTATGTTGAATTTTTTAATGTATTTTGTATTCCCATGATAAAGGAACTTGACCCACGAAAATCTGTCATCCACTTTGGTTTTTGTATAAAATATATATGTGACACGTAAAAGCACCCACTACACTCTCTGAGTGGTTGGCGTTAGGAAGGGCATCCAGCTGTAGAAACTCTGCCAAATTAGATTGGAGCCTGGTGTTGCCATCCGGTTTCACCAGTCCTCAGTCAAATCGTCCAACCCATGCTAGCATGGAAAGCGGACGTTAAACGATGATGATGATGATGATGATGATGATATATATATGCACATACACTTATATACATAGATATGTATATATATATGTGTGTGTGTGTGTGTCCATCCCCACATGTATGCAAATAACACTAAAAGTACATTCTCTCATGAACCTGCATGCACACTCACCGTAGAAAAAATCCCATATATATCTACACTTACATAAACAAATTTATACAGGGTGTGGTGAATATACTGTTGTCTAAATTACATAAAAAGGAAAATAGAACTGACATCTCATTTTAACAGAATATACTAAAAATATTTTGAAACACTAAAGAGTAAATTTATTCAATAAACTCGCCATTGGCTTCAACCATGTCCTCCAGATGACTTTGGAATCTCCTGCAACTCTTCTGACAGTCTCCTTGTTTAAGTTGGCAGATACTGCCATAATCCTTGCTTTCATTATCCTTGCATAATCCTTGCTTGGTGTTACAAGAAGTTTTGTTGGTCTCTTACTCAAGTGTGCCCCACACATAATAATCAAGGAGGTTGCAGTCTGGGGAGTTAGGTGGCTAGATATTAGGGGTGATGTGGTCACAGAAATTGTCTGACAGCCATGACTGGGTTCTCTTGTTTGTGTGGCATGGCGCAGAGTCCTGTTGCCAGACACAGGGTCTTCCAGCAGCCACCCTCTTGACCCAGGGCAGCACTACCTTCTTGAAGCACTTGATGTAAGTCTCTATGTTGAGCCTGAAACCATGTGGGAAGATGAATAAAGGCATAATGTTGCCACAACTAGTGATCACTTCAAATACCATGATGTTGACTGGATGTTTGATTTTTGTTTCTCTCAGTACACATCCTCAGATTGCACTGTCCTCAGACCGACGCCCAATCACTCTGAAATGTTCATCTTAGAGCTTCCAG